>NC_069506.1:295286802-295399302 GCF_027579735.1 Bombina bombina | reverse complement strand
TAAAGTGGAAGAGGGGAGGCATGTAAAGCGTGTGCAGTGCAGTGAGGAAAAACATAATTTATGCTTACCTGATAAATTTATTTCTCTTGTAGTGTATCCAGTCCACGGATCATCCATTACTTGTGGGATATATTCCCTTCCCAACAGGAAGTTGCAAGAGGATCACCCACAGCAGAGCTGCTATATAGCTCCTCCCCTCACATGTCATATCCAGTCATTCGACCGAAACAAAAACAAGAAAGGAGAAACCATAGGGTGCAGTGGTGACTGGAGTTTTTAATTAAAATTTAGATCTGCCTTAAATAGACAGGGCGGGCCGTGGACTGGATACACTACAAGAGAAATAAATTTATCAGGTAAGCATAAATTATGTTTTCTCTTGTTAAGTGTATCCAGTCCACGGATCATCCATTACTTGTGGGATACCAATACCAAAGCTAAAGTACACGGATGATGGGAGGGACAAGGTAGGAACTCAAACGGAAGGAACCACTGCCTGTAGAACCTTTCTCCCAAAAACAGCCTCCGAAGAAGCAAAAGTGTCAAATTTGTAAACTTTTGAAAAGGTGTGCAGCGAAGACTAAGTCGCAGCCTTGCAAATCTGTTCAACAGAGGCCTCATTCTTAAAGGCCCAGGTGGAAGCCACAGCTCTAGTAGAATGAGCTGTAATGCTTTCAGGGGGCTGCTGTCCAGCAGTCTCATAGGCTAAACGTATTATGCTACGAAGCCAAAAGGAGAGAGAGGTTGCCGAAGCTTTTTGACCTCTCCTCTGTCCAGAGTAAACGACAAACAGGGAAGAAGTTTGACGAAAATCTTTAGTTGCCTGTAAATAGAACTTCAGGGCACGGATTACGTCCAGATTATGCAAAAGACGTTCTGTCTTTGAAGAAGGATTAGGGCACAATGATGGGATAACAATCTCTTGATTGATATTCCCGTTAGAAACTACCTTAGGTAAAAACCCAGGTTTAGTACGCAGAACTACCTTGTCTGAATGGAAAATCAGATAAGGAGAATCACAATGTAAGGCAGATAACTCAGAGACTCTTCGAGCCGAGGAAATAGCCATCAAAAACAGAACTTTCCAAGATAAAAGCTTAATATCAATGGAATGAAGGGGTTCAAACGGAACTCCTTGGAGAACTTTAAGAACCAAGTTTAAGCTCCACGGAGGAGCAACAGTTTTAAACACAGGCTTAATCCTAGCCAAAGCCTGACAAAATGCCTGGACGTCTGGAACTTCTGCCAGACGCTTGTGCAAAAGAATAGACAGAGCAGAAATCTGTCCCTTTAACGAACTAGCAGATAAGCCCTTTTTCCAAACCCTCTTGTAGAAAAGACAATATCCTAGGAATCCTAACCTTACTCCATGAGTAACTCTTGGATTTGCACCAATATAAGTATTTACGCCATATCTTATGGTAGATTTTTCTGGTAACAGGCTTCCGTGCCTGTATTAAGGTATCAATAACTGACTCTGAGAAGCCACGCTTTGATAGGATCAAGCGTTCAATCTCCATGCAGTCAGCCTCAGAGAAATTAGATTTGGATGGTTGAAAGGACCTTGTATTAGAAGGTCCTGCCTCAGAGGCAGAGACCATGGTGGACAGGACGACATGTCCACTAAGTCTGCATACCAGGTCCTGCGTGGCCACGCAGGCGCTATCAGAATCACCGATGCTCTCTCCTGTTTGATCTTGGCAATCAGTCGAGGCAGCAGCGGAAACGGTGGAAACACATAAGCCATGTTGAAAACCCAAGGGGCTGCAAGGGCATCTATCAGCGCCGCTCCCGGGTCCCTGGACCTGGATCCGTAACGAGGAAGCTTGGCGTTCTGGCGAGACGCCATGAGGTCCAGTTCTGGTTTGCCCCAACGATGAATCAGTTGAGCGAACACCTCCGGATGAAGTTCCCACTCCCCCGGATGAAAAGTCTGGCGACTTAGAAAGTCCGCCTCCCAGTTCTCCACGCCTGGGATGTGGATCGCTGACAGGTGGCAAGAGTGAGACTCAGCCCAGCGAATTATCTTTGAGACTTCTAACATCGCTAGGGAACTCCTGGTTCCCCCTTGATGGTTGATGTAAGCCACAGTCGTGATGTTGTCCGACTGAAATCTGATGAACCTCAGTGTTGCTAACTGAGGCCAAGCTAGAAGAGCATTGAATATTGCTCTTAACTCCAGAATATTTATTGGAAGGAGTTTCTCCTCCTGAGTCCACGATCCCTGTGCCTTCAGGGAATTCCAGACTGCGCCCCAACCTAGAAGGCTGGCATCTGTTGTTACAATCGTCCAATCTGGCCTGCGAAAGGTCATGCCCTTGGACAGATGGACCCGAGAAAGCCACCAGAGAAGAGAATCTCTGGTCCCTTGATCCAGATTTAGTAGAGGGGACAAATCTGAGTAATCCCCATTCCACTGACTTAGCATGCATAATTGCAGCGGTCTGAGATGCAGGTGCGCAAATGGCACTATGTCCATTGCCGCTACCATTAAGCCGATTACTTCCATGCACTGAGCCACTGACGGGAGTGGAATGGAATGAAGGACACGGCAAGCATTTAGAAGTTTTGATAACCTGGACTCCGTCAGGTAAATTTTCATCTCTACAGAATCTATAAGAGTCCCTAGGAAGGAGACTCTTGAGAGTGGTGATAGAGAACTCTTTTCCACGTTCACTTTCCCCCCATGCGACCTCAGAAATGCCAGAACTATCTCTGTATGAGACTTGGCAATTTGAAAGCTTGACGCCTGTATCAGGATGTCGTCTAGATACGGAGCCACCACTATGCCTCGCGGTCTTAGAACCGCCAGAAGTGAGCCCAGAACCTTTGTAAAGATTCTCGGGGCCGTAGCCAGCCCGAAGGGAAGAGCTACAAACTGGTAATGCCTGTCTAGAAAGGCAAATCTCAGGTACCGATAATGATCTTTGTGAATCGGTATGTGAAGGTAGGCATCCTTTAAGTCCACTGTGGTCATGTACTGACCCTCTTCGATCATGGGTAGGATGGTTCGAATAGTTTCCATTTTGAATGATGGAACTCTTAGGAATTTGTTTAAGATCTTTAGGTCCAAGATTGGTCTGAAGGTTCCCTCTTTCTTGGGAACCACAAACAGGTTTGAGTAAAATCCCTGTCCTCGTTCCGTCCGCGGAACAGGGTGGATTACCCCCATTACTAGGAGGTCTTGTACACAGCGTAGGAATGCCTCTTTCTTTATCTGGTTTTCTGATAACCTTGATAGATGCAATCTCCCTCGAGGAGGAGACGCTTTGAAGTCCAGAAGATATCCCTGAGATATGATCTCCAACGCCCAGGGATCCTGGACATCTCTTGCCCACGCCTGGGCGAAGAGAGAAAGTCTGCGCCCCACTAGATCCATTTCCGGATAGGGGGCCGTTCCTTCATGCTGTCTTGGGGGCAGAAGTAGGTTTTCTGGCCTGCTTGCCCTTGTTCCAGGACTGGTTAGTTTTCCAGGCCTGTCTGTAACGAGCAACAGTTCCTTCCTGTTTTGGAGCAGAGGAAGTTGATGCTGCTCCTGCCTTGAAATTTCAAAAGGCACGAAAATTAGACTGTTTGGCCTTTGCTTTGGCCCTGTCTTGAGGAAGGGTATGACCCTTACCTCCAGTAATGTCAGCAATAATTTCTTTCAAGCCGGGCCCGAATAAGGTCTGCCCCTTGAAAGGAATATTAAGTAATTTAGATTTAGAAGTCACGTCAGCTGACCAGGATTTAAGCCATAGCGCTCTCCGCGCCTGGCTGGCGAATCCGGAGTTCTTAGCCGTTAGTTTTGTCAAATGTACAATGGCATCAAAAACAAATGCATTAGCTAGCTTAAGTGATTTAAGCTTGTCCATAATTTCATCCA
Organism: Bombina bombina; assembly: GCF_027579735.1. Taxonomy (NCBI): domain Eukaryota; kingdom Metazoa; phylum Chordata; class Amphibia; order Anura; family Bombinatoridae; genus Bombina; species Bombina bombina. The sequence continues at coordinate 295,395,437 of NC_069506.1, read as the reverse complement.
ATGGAGCTGTGTGAATGGCCTCTTCCAGAGACTCAAACCAGAATGCCGCAGCAGCAGTGACAGGCGCAATGCATGCAAGGGGCTGCAAGATAAAACCTTGTTGAACAAACATTTTCTTAAGGTAACCTTCTAATTTTTTATCCATTGGATCCGAAAAAGCATAACTATCCTCCACCGGGATAGTGGTACGCTTAGCTAAAGTAGAAACTGCTCCCTCCACCTTAGGGACCGTCTGCCATAAGTCCCGTGTAGTGGTGTCTATTGGAAACATTTTCCTAAATATAGGAGGTGGGGAAAAGGGCACACCGGGTCTATCCCACTCCTTGCTAATAATTTCTGTAAGCCTTTTAGGTATAGGAAAAACGTCAGTACACACCGGAACCGCATAGTATCTATCCAGCCTACACAATTTCTCTGGAATTGCAACTGTGTTACAGTCATTCAGAGCAGCTAAAACCTCCCCAAGCAATACACGGAGGTTCTCAAGCTTAAATTTAAAATTAGAGATCTCTGAATCAGGTTTCCCCGGATCAGATCCGTCACCCACAGAATGAAGATCTCCGTCCTCATGTTCTGCAAACTGTGACGCAGTATCAGACATGGCTCTTACAGCACCAGCGCGCTCTGCATCTCTCCTAATCCCAGAGCTATCGCGCTTGCCTCTCAATTCTGCCAATCTAGATAATACTTCTGACAGGGTATTATTTATGATTGTAGCCATGTCCTGTAAGGTAATTGCTATGGGCGTCTCTGATGTACTTGGCGCCATATTAGCACGCGCCCCCTGAGCGGGAGGCGAAGGTACTGACACGTGAGGAGAGTTAGTCGGCATAACTTCCCCCTCGTCGTCTGGTGATAATTCTTTTATAGATAAAGACTGACCTTTATTATTTAAAGTGAAATCAATACATTTAGTACACATATTTCTATGGGGCTCCACACTGGCCTTCAAACATAATGAACAAACAGATTCATCTGTGTCAGACATGTTTAAACAGACTAGCAATGAGACTAGCAAGCTTGGAAAAACACTTTAAAATCAGTTTACAAGCAAAATAAAAAACGCTACTGCGCCTTTAAGAAGCACAAAACCTGTCTCAAGTTGAAATAACAATGAACCAAATCAGTTATACCAACCAAAGTTTCACAGTAAATGTATTAAACTAGCAGAGCATTGCACCCACTTGCAAATGGATGATTAACCCCTTAATACCCAAACCGGATAATCAAAAGAGAAAAAAAAAAAAACGTTTTTAACACAGTCAAACACACTGTCACAGATCTGCTGTGACTGATTACCTCCCTCAAAATGACTTTTGAAGTCCCTTGAGCTCTCTAGAGACGTCCTGGATCATGCAAGAAGAAGCAGGAAGACTGAGTCTGAATTTTTACTGCGCAAAAAAGCGCTAAAATAGGCCCCTCCCACTTATTATTACAACAGTGGGAAGCCTTAGTTAACTGTTTCTATGCAGAAATTAAGTTAGCCATGTGGAAAAAATATGCCCCAATAAGTTTTATCACCAATGTACCTCAAAAAAACGATTAAACATGCCAGCAAACGTTTTAAAAACATCTTTTTTAAAGAGTATGTATCTCTAATGATAAGCCTGGTACCAGTCGCTTCTACTGCATTTAAGGCTTTACTACATTACTTCAGTATTAGCAGCATTTTCTTAGTCAAATTCCATTACTTGGAAAATTATTTTACTGCACATACATTAATAAGCCTGATACCAGTCGCTTTCGCTGCATTTAAGGCTTTACTTACATTACTTCGGTATCAGCAGCATTTTCTTAGTCAATTCCATTCCTTAGAAAAATATTTTACTGCACATACCTTAGTTGCAGGAGACCCCGCACGCCATTCCCTTTCTGAAGTTACCCCACTCCTCAGAATGTGTGAGAGCAGCCAGTGGATCTTAGTTACTTCTGCTAAGATCATAGAAAACGCAAGCAGATTCTTCTTCCAAATACTGCCTGAGAAAAAAACAGCACACTCCGGTGCCATTTAAAAATAACAAACTTTTGATTGAAGAAATAATTAAGTATAAAACACCACAGTCCTCTCACGACCTCCATCTATGTTGAGGGTTGCAAGAGAATGACTGGATATGACATGTGAGGGGAGGAGCTATATAGCAGCTCTGCTGTGGGTGATCCTCTTGCAACTTCCTGTTGGGAAGGGAATATATCCCACAAGTAATGGATGATCCGTGGACTGGATACACTTAACAAGAGAAAGACACAACGTGTTAGGCATCTGTAGTGCAGGACAATATATATAGCTATACAGACGACTTCACCTATTTCTGCTAAGGACATCAGTAAACGTATAGTAGACGGAGAAATGTATGAAAACAGATAATGTCTAATTATTATTAAACTTTTGTTTGCATTTAACTATGTGTTTATCTCATGCAAGAGGTTAAACACATAACTGAAGCCAGCTTCAGAGCCATAAGGCACTACTGAGAGCTAGCTGAGCACATCTAGTGAGCCAATGACAAGAAGAACGAGTGTAGCCACCAATCACCAGTAGCTCCCACTAGTGCATTGCTGCTCCTAGTCCTACCTAACAGCTAGATTACGAGTTTTGCGTTAGAAGCTGTGCGGTGCTAACGAGCAGTTTATGTTCACCGCTCACTTACAGACAGCGCTGGTATTACAGGTTTTTATAAACCCGGCGTTAACCGCAAAAAAGTGATCATAGAGAAAAATTTTGCTCCACATCTCACCTCAATACCAGCGCTGCTTACGTTAGCGGTGAGCTGGCTAAACATGCTCGTGCACGATTTCTCCATAGGAATCAATGGGGGAGAGCCGGCTGAAAAAATCTAACACCAGCAAAAAAGCAGCGTAAAGCTCTGAACGCAGCCCCATTGATTCCTATGGGGAAAATACATTTATGTCTACACCTAACACCCTAACATGAACCCGAGTCTAAACACCCCTAATCTTACACTTATTAACCCCTAATCTGATGCCCCAGACTTTGCCAACACCTACATTATATTAATAACCCCTAATCTGCCGCTCCGGACACCGCCACCACCTACATTATACTTATAAACCCCTAGCCTGCTGCCCCTAACATCGCCGGCACCTACATTATATTTATTAACCCCTAATCTGCCGCCCCCAATGTCGCTGCAACCTACCTAAATTTATTAACCCCTAATCTGCCGCCCCCAACATCGCCACTATATTAAAGTTATTAACCCCTAAATCTAAGTCTAACACTAACCCTAACAGCCCCTAACTTAAATATAATTTAAATAAATTTAAATAAAATTACTATCATTAACTAAATTATTCCTATTTAAAACTAAATACTTACCTATAAAATAAACCCTAAGCTAGCTACAATATAACTTATACAGTTACATTGTATCTAGCTTAGGGTTTATTTTTATTTTACAGGCAAGTTTGTATTTATTTTAACTAGGTACAATAGTTATTAAATAGTTATTAACTATTTAATAACTACCTAGCTAAAATAAAGACAAAAGTACCTGTAAAATAAAACCTAACCTAAGTTACAATTACACCTAACACTACCACTATAATTAACCCTTTGAGTGCTAAACACTTTCCCACCTGGGTGCTAAGCTGTTTTAATTTTGTTTTTTGTTTTTTAAATATTTTTTTTTTCTTTGATCCCCAAGACTTACACTGTTGGAAAGGTTGGGCGATTACTTTTCCAACGGTGGTTCTTGGGGGTCTGTAGCTGCTTAGATGCCTGCGATACAGGCTTCTAAGCAGCATGCCCCCTGCTCCTATACTTAACATTGTTCATTTTAAATAAAGTTGCGTAGTGACGTCATCACATCATTGCGTGTGATGTCACCGCGCATAACGTGTAGTCCGGCGATGCCTGTCACTATGTAGGCCCGATCGCCGGGGTAGGAGTGGGTGGGAGCCCCTAGATCTCACTCAAGGGGTTAAATTAATTCCCTAAATTAAATAAAATTATCTAAAGTACAAAAAACAAAAACACTAAATTACAGAAAATAATAAACAAATTACAAGATTTTTAAACTAATTACACCTAATCTAACCCCCCTAACAAAAATAAAAAAGCCCCCCCAAAATAAAAAAAGCCCTACCCTGCACTAAATTACAAATAGCCCTTAAAAGGGCCTTTTGCGGTGCATTGCCCCAAAGTAATCAGCTCTTTTACCTGTAAAAAAAATTGACAGATCCCCCCCAACATTAAAACCCACCACCCGCACAACCAACCCTACTCTAAAACCCACCCAATAACCCCTTAAAAAAAACTAACACTAACCCCCTGAAGATCACCCTACCGGGATACGTCTTCATCCAACCGGGCAGAAGTGGTCCTCCAGACGGACAGAAGTCTTCACCCAAGCCGGGCAGAAGTGGTACTCCAGACGGGCAGAAGTCTTCATCCAGACGGCATCTTCTATCTTCATCCATCTGGCGCGGAGCGGGTCCATCTTGAAGACATCCAACGCGGAGCATCCTCTTCATCTGGAGTCTTCTTACTAAATGACGGTACCTTTAAGTGACGTCATCCAAGATGGCGTCCCTTCAATTCCGATTGGCTGATAGAATTCTATCAGCCAATCGGAATTAAGGTAGAAAAAAATCCTATTGGCTGATGCAATCAGCCAATAGGATTGAGCTGGCATTCTATTGGCTGTTCCAATCAGCCAATAGAATGCCAGCTCAAACCTATTGGCTGATTGCATCAGCCAATAGGATTTGAAGGGACGCCATCTTGGATGACGTCATTTAAAGGTACCGTCATTTAGTAAGAAGACTCCGGATGAAGAGGATGCTCCGCGTCGGATGTCTTGAAGATGGACCCGCTCCGCGCCGGATGGATGAAGATAGAAGATGCCGTCTGGATGAAGACTTCTGCCCGTCTGGAGGACCACTTCTGCCCGGCTTGGATGAAGACTTCTGCCCGTCTGGAGGACCACGTCTGCCCGGTTGGATGAAGACGTCTCCCGGTAGGGTGATCTTCAGGGAGTTAGTGTTAGTTTTTTTTTTAAGGGGGTATTGGGTGGGTTTTAGAGTAGGGTTGGTTGTGTGGGTGGTGGGTTTTAATTTTGTGGGGGAGATCTCTAATTTTTTTTACAGGTAAAAGAGCTGATTACTTTGGGGCAATGCCCCGCAAAAGGCCCTTTTAAGAGCTATTTGTAATTTAGTGTAGGGTAGGGCTTTTTTTTATTTTGGGGGGGTCTTTTTTATTTTGTTAGGGGGATTAGATTAGGTGTAATTAGTTTAAAAATATTCTAATTTTTTTATTAGTTTCTGTAATTTAGTGTTTGTTTTTGTACTTTAGATAATTTTATTTAATTTAGGGAATTAATTTAATTATAGTGGTAGTGTTAGGTGTAAATGTAACTTATATTAGGTTTTATTTTACAGGTACTTTTGTATTTATTTTAGCTAGGTAGTTATTAAATAGTTAATAACTATTTAATAACTATTCTACCTAGTTAAAATAAATACAAACTTGCCTGTAAAATAAAAATAAACCCTAAGCTAGCTACAATGTAACTATTAGTTATATTGTAGCTAGCTAAGGGTTAATTTTATAGGTAAGTATTAAATAAGGTAGTTTAAAATCTGAATAATTTAGTTAATGATAGTTATTTTATTTATATTTATTTAAATTATATTTAAGTTAGGGGGGTTAGGGTTAGACTTAGATTTAGGGGGTAATAACTTTAATATAGTGGCAGCGACATTGGGGGCGGCAGATTAGGGGTTAATAAATGTAGGTAGGTGTTGGCGATGTTAGTGACGGCAGATTAGAGGTTAATAAAATTTAACTAGTGTTTGCAAGGTGGGAGTGCGGCGGTTTAGGGGTTAATATATTTATTAAAGTGGCGGCAATGTCCAGCTCGGCAGATTAGGGGTTAAAAAAGTTTTAGAAGTGTTTGCGATGCGGGGTGGGGGGGCCTCGGCTTAGGGGTTAATAGGTAGTTTATGGGTGTTAGTGTACTTTTTAGCACTTTAGTTAAGAGTTTTATGCTACGGCGTTGTAGTGTAAAACTCTTAACTACTGACTTTAAAATGCTGTACCAGTCTTGACAGGAGAGGGTCTACCGCTCACTTTTTGTCAGACTCGTAATACCGGCGCTATGCAAGTCCCATTGAAAAAATAGGATATGCAATTGACGTAAGTGGATTTGCGGTATTTCAGAGTCTGGCCAAAAAAGTGAGCGGTACACCTGTACCTGCAGGACTCGTAATACCAGCGGGCGTTAAAAAGCAGCGTTGGGACCAGCCAACGCTGCTTTTTAAGCCTAACGCAAGACTCATAATCTAGCCGTAAGTATGTTACACTCACACACATTTATACACACACATTCACGCACACACTAATACAAACACACTCACATACATTTATACACACAAACATACACTCACACAAAAAGACACACACACTAATACACACTCACATACATTTATATATACACACATATACACTCACACACAAACACACACTCACATACATTTATACACACACACAAAAACACACTCATACATACACACACACTCGCATACATTTATATACACACACACACATACAAAAAGACACACACACAAACACCCACACTAATACACACTCACATACCTTAATACACACACTAATACATACACACATACACTCACACACACACTAATACATATACACTAATACATATACAGTAGATACACTGCATACAAGTGCCAGTGACAATACACAAAAACATAAATTATGCTTACCTGATAATTTTCTTCTGACAGGAGGAGTCCACAACTGCATTCATTACTTTTGGAAATTCAGAACCTGGCCACCAGGAGGAGGCAAAGACACCCCAGCCGAAGGCTTCAAATACCTCCCCCACTTCCCTCATCCCCCAGTCATTCTGCCAAGGGAACAAGGAACAGTAAGAGAAATATCAGGGTGATTTTAAAAAAGGTACCAGAAGACAAAATATACTGCCGTCCCAATTCAGTGTCAACCATATTTGTAATTGGCCCCATATGCAAGCTAAGCAATGCCCTTCTTTTAGCTCAAGGATTACTGCTTACCCTAACCCTCCTGGGTATAATGTCAGTCTTTCTGAAATACACAGTCTCTCCAGAAAAATATGACTGAACATACCTCATTGCTGCATAGCATGAAACCGTTCCTCACACTGAAGTTTCCTGTACTCCTCAGCCTCTGTGGGAACAGCAATGGATCTTAGTTACAAATGCTAAGATCATCATCCTCCAGGCAGCAGTCTTCATCCATCTGCTGCCTGAGAGTAAATAGTATGCACCGGTACCATTTAAAATAACAAACTCTTGCTTGAAGAAACTAAAAACTAATATTTTATCACCTCTTTCACTTTACCCTTCCTAGTACTTAGAGTAGGCAAAGAGAATGACTGGGGGGTGGAGCTAAGGGAGGAGCTATATAGACAGCTCTGCTGTGGTGCTCTTTGCCACTTCCTGTTAGCAGGAGGATAATATCCCACAAGTAAAGGATGAATCCGTGGACTCGTCTTACCTTTATAGAAGAAAACGGAGACGATAAGGAGATTAGCTTCATCCCCAAAACATCTATCCAGGTTGCCATCTGGCATCTAAGGCCTCGAATCCCTCGGCCCACTAGGACTAGGATCCTCTACCAATGCCAAAACATGTCTTAGTAGAACACGAAGTCGTGCCAACCTATAACGGAAGACAAAATTAGACAAACGACTCCGGCCCCAAGGTTGGGGCCCGTGAAGCCTCAGAGGCCCCCGCTTCTCCAGGAGGCCGAACTGAATCGGGCAATCCCCCGCCCAGCGGGCCCTGGTTGACAGAACACGGACAGTATCTTAAAAATATTTCACTTGGGAGATACAAATGGGCCAAGGCCGCAGATATGGCCATGAGGAACTGTGCCGTAACCTCTGGAGAAAACAGGCCACCTTCCGGAGAAGGAGTAAAAACCAAAGGGACACCTGCTTGCGTAGCAAAGGAAGTTTCTGGGACACGCGCCTCGCAGGACCTAGCATCCTCTGGGGCGGACGACTCAACGCACTCTGAGGACCCTGAATCGGGAGACGAAAGTACTCTGGAACGGCAATCAGAACATAACTGATGGGCATGGATAACCCGGGCCATTTCATATTCATCACAAGACGCATTCTCCACATCAGAGACATCCGTGTCTAAAAATTCAGAATCCTCCATCATGGGATTACAAAAATGACAAACGGTAACTGACACCGTCTTTACACCCCCAATGGCTTGGGCACTCACCACCTCCTGTGAACCAGACAACCCACAAGCAGACTCTCTCTGTCTCCACAAGGTCAGCAAACGGAAGTGAAAAACAACAATACCGCACCCGGTCACGAGGTGCACCGTGCAAGTCATAAAAGGACTACTTAAAACTCCAGTCCCATTTCGAAGAGTACTACCCTCCATAAGAGACTTAACTCGAACTTCTGACACTTATCTGCCAACCTCCTGTGATGAAAGGCAAAGAATGACTGGGGGGATAAGGGAAGTGGGGGAGGTATTTGAAGCCTTTGGCTGGGGTGTTTTTGTCTCCTCCTGGTGGCCAGGTTCTGAATTCCCAAAAGTAATGAATGCAGCTGTGGACTCTTCCTGTTTAAGAAGAAAATATTGAATGCATTTGTAAGTTTTTCACAGCCAAAGGGCATTAATTCATGTGTTTCATATAAATAACATTGTGCTCACGCACTTCAAGTTATTTAAGAGTCAGCACTAATTGTCTGAAATGCAAGTCTGTCAAAAGATCTGAGATAAGGGGGCAGTGTGCAGAAGCTTAGATACAAGGTAATTACAGAGGTAAAAAGTATATTTCTATAACAGTGTTAGTTATGCAAAACTGGGGTATGGTAAATAAAGGGATTATCTATCTTTTTAAACAATAACATTTTTAGTGTTTACTATCCCTTTAAGAGACACTTGCCTAGAGGAGATGTTTGAGCCGTCTTTGCTTGCAAGCGCTCCGCAGTACAGAGCAGAGTGAGTTGTCATTCTAATAGCGCTCCCACAGCACATCTAAATCTTACTGTTAACAATTAAGCACAGGAGAGCGAGATTTTCACATATTCTTGCAGCCATGAGACATTATTGGGGATGTAAAATTACCAGAGAAGCGCTATTAGTAACATTTCAGAGGGATATTATTCACACCAGACTATTTTCTCTCTCTATAGAATAATATGTTTGCACTATATGTTTTATTGCTTCCAACTTAAAATCTGCAGTGTTAGAGTAAAAAGTGACACATTACTGGGTGTAAAATAAAGCAGAATAATATGCGTGTATGGTTTGCTGTATAGAGCTGTCGTGCTCGCAGCATTTTACGGCTTTGACAATACAGATACGTAATAGATCATTAAAGGAAAATGGACGTTTAGACACAGATAGAACATACAGGCCTCTAGTTATCAAGGTCTGTCGGACCTGATCCGACAGTGCGGATCAGGTCCGACAGACCTCGCTGAATACGGCGAGCAATACGCTCGCCGTATTCAGCATTGCACCAGCAGCTAACAAGAGCTGCTGGTGCAACGCCGCCCCCTGCAGACTCGCGGCCAATGGGCCGCCAGCAGGGTGGTGTCAATCAACCCGATCGGGCTGATTTCCGGCGATGTCTGTCCACCTGCTCAGAGCAGCCGGACAGGTTATGGAGCAGCGGTCTTTGTGCAGGCTCGCCAGAAACACGGGGCATCAAGCTCCATCCGCAGCTTGATACATATGCCCCAATGGCTGTGAGGTATCTGCCCTGAAGAGCTTACAGTCTAATTAGGAATAGCGTGTGTGCCTCTCTGTGACTTATGCACAGGTTGGATACTGAGCTTAAAGGGACACTCAAGTCAAAAATAAACTTTTATGATTCAGAAAGAGCAGCAGTTTTAAGACACTTTCCAATTTTCTTCCATTATCAAATTTTGCACAGTCCTTTTATATTCACACTTATGGGGAACACGATCCTACTGAGCATGTGCACAAGCTCACAGGATATGCATATACTAGTCCGTGATTGGCTGATGTCTTTGAAATTCAGAGTAAGCGTTATTGCATTGTCTTTTTATTATGCACCTGTTAATTATGACCAGGGGCTTATGGTGCGTAAGTTGGCAGATGCTTTTTATAGTCCAGGGTCCAAGAAGTTAGCGAGCTCTTTAGTGCAAGGACCCATTGTATAGCTCCAGCAATATCATATTAACTCTTGTCTGCTCAGGAAATCTCATTCTGTACAGTTAAAGAGATGTGTATCAAGGAACCGCAATATAAGGTGTTGTGTTTAACAAGCAGAAGGTGTTACAGCAATAGTAAATGTAGTGTAACTGCAATGCTCCTTATGTGAAATATAATGCAGCCTCTTGCACAACGTTTTATTTATTCCTCTGGCGTTTCTCACTGGCAAGTGGTACACTATTTAGAGCTTTCGCTGGATCGCAAACACTGCTAGAAGTAAACGTTTAATGTGCGCAGGTTTACAAGTGTATTACAAGTTGAAAGTAAAATGTTTGCACGCGAGCAATGTTCTTTTTATTTTAAGATAGTTTTCGCAATATATATCTGTGCGTGTGTGTATAAATATATATTTCAATGTTCTTCACATAGTAGAAAATGTTTACTGTATTTTTAAATATATACTTCTATATGTATCTGTATATATATCTACCTGTATATATTAATTTTGATAAAATTAATCATAAATATATATATATATATTTATGATTAATTTTATCAAAAACAGAATTTATGCTTACCTGATAAATTACTTTCTCTTGCGGTGTATCCAGTCCACGGATTCATCCTTACTTGTGGGATATTCTCATTCTCTACAGGAAGTGGCAAAGAGAGCACACAGCAAAGCTGTCCATATAGCTCCCCCTCTGGCTCTGCCCCCCAGTCATTCGACTGATGGTTAGGAGAAAAAGGAGAAACCATAGGGTGCAGTGGTGACTGTAGTTTAAACAAGAAATGTTAACCTGACTTAATTGCCAGGGTGGGCCGTGGACTGGATACACTGCAAGAGAAAGTAATTTATCAGGTAAGCATAAATTCTGTTTTCTCTTGCAAGGTGTATCCAGTCCACGGATTCATCCTTACTTGTGGGAAACCAATACCAAAGCTTTAGGACACGGAAGAAGGGAGGGAACAAGACAGGTAACCTAAACAGAAGGCGCCACTGCTTGCAAAACCTTTCTCCCAAAAATAGCCTCCGAAGAAGCAAAAGTATCGAATTTGTAAAATTTGGCAAACGTATGCAGTGAAGACCAAGTCGCTGCCTTACAAATCTGTTCAACAGAAGCCTCATTCTTCAAAGCCCAAGTGGAAGCCACAGCTCTGGTGGAATGAGCTGTAATTCGTTCAGGAGGCTGCTGCCCAGCAGTCTCATAAGCCAATCGGATGATGCTTTTCAACCAGAAGGAAAGAGAGGTAGCAGTCGCTTTCTGACCTCTCCTCTTACCAGAATAGACAACAAACAAAGATGATGTTTGCCTGAAATCCTTAGTTGCTTGTAAATAGAATTTAAAAGCACGAACCACATCAAGATTGTGTAAAAGCCGTTCCTTCTTAGAAGCTGGATTAGGACACAGTGAAGGAACAATGATTTCCTGGTTAATGTTCTTATTAGAAACAACTTTAGGAAGAAAACCAGGTTTGGTACGCAAAACTACCTTATCTGCACGGAACACCAGATAAGGTGAATTACACTGCAAAGCAGACAATTCTGAAACTCTTCGAGCAGAAGATATAGCTACCAAAAACAAAACTTTCCAAGATAATAACTTAATATCTATGGAATGTAAAGGTTCAAACGGAACCCCTTGAAGAACTGAAAGAACTAAATTTAGACTCCATGGAGGAGCCACAGGTTTATAGACAGGCTTGATTCTGACTAAAGCCTGTGCAAACGCTTGAACATCTGGGACTTCTGCCAGACGTTTGTGTAAAAGGATAGACAGAGCGGATATCTGTCCCTTTAAGGAACTAGCCGACAAACCTTTCTCCAATCCTTCTTGGAGAAAAGACAATATCCTTGGAATCCTAATCTTACTCCACGAGTAACCCTTGGGATTCACACCAACAAAGATATTTCCGCCATATCTTATGGTAAATTTTCCTGGTGACAGGCTTTCTAGCTTGTATCAGAGTATCTATGACTGATTCAGAGAACCCACGCTTGGATAGAATTAAGCGTTCAATCTCCAAGCAGTCAGTTGCAGAGAAACTAGATTTGGATGCTTGAGTGGACCCTGTATTAGAAGATCCTGCCTCATTGGCAGTACCCATGGTGGGACAGATGACATGTCCACTAGGTCTGCATACCAAGTCCTGCGTGGCCACGCAGGCGCTATCAGAATTACAGAGGCCTTCTCCTGTTTGATTCTGGCTACCAGCCGAGGGAGAAGGGGAAACGGTGGAAAGACATAAGCCAGATTGAAGGACCAAGGTGCTACTAGAGCATCTATCAATGCCGCCTTGGGGTCCCTGGACCTGGATCCGTAAAGAGGAAGTTTGGTGTTCTGACGGGACGCCATCAGATCCAACTCTGGAATGCCCCATAGCTGAGTCAGCTGAGCAAAAACCTCCGGGTGGAGTTCCCACTCCCCCGGGTGAAAAGTCTGACGACTTAGGAAATCCGCTTCCCAGTTGTCTACTCCTGGGATGTGAATTGCAGATAGATGGCAAGAGTGATCCTCCGCCCACCTGATTATCTTGGTTACTTCCTTCATCGCTAAGGAACTCTTTGTTCCTCCCTGATGATTGATGTATGCTACAGTCGTGATGTTGTCCGACTGAAATCTGATGAATTTGGCCGCCGCTAGCTGAGGCCATGCCTGGAGCGTGTTGAATATCGCTCTCAGTTCCAAAATGTTTATCGGGAGAAGAGACTCTTCCCGAGACCATAGGCCCTGAGCTTTCAGGGAGCCCCAGACCGCGCCCCAGCCTAACAGACTGGTGTCGGTCGTTACTATGATCCACTTCGGTCTGTGGAAGCACATTCCCTGAGACAGGTGATCCTGAGACAACCACCAGAGAAGAGAATCTCTGGTTTTCTGGTCCAGTTGGATTTGAGGAGACAAATCTGCATAATCCCCATTCCACTGTTTGAGCATGCACAATTGCAGTGGCCTGAGATGAATTTGAGCAAAAGGGACTACGTCCATTGCTGCTACCATTAATCCGATTACCTCCATGCACTGAGCTACAGATGGCCGAGGAATGGAATGAAGAGCTCGGCAAGTACTTAAAAGCTTTAACCTTCTGACCTCCGTCAGAAATATTTTCATTTCTACCGAGTCTATTAATGTTCCCAGGAAGGGAACCCTTGTGAGCGGGGACAGAGAACTTTTTTCGGTGTTCACATTCCACACGTGAGGCCTTAGAAAGGCCAGAACAATATCCGTATGAGCCTTGGCTCTGGGAAAAGACGACGCCTGTATTAAGATGTCGCCCAGATAAGGTGCTATTGCAATGCCCCGTGGTCTTAGTACCGCTAGAAGGGACCCTAGCACTTTTGTGAAAATTCTGGGAGCGGTGGCCAACCCGAAGGGAAGGGCCACGAACTGGTAATGCTTGTCCAGAAAAGCGAACCTTAGGAACTGATGGTGATCTTTGTGGATAGGAATATGAAGGTACGCATCCTTTAGATCCACGGTAGTCATATATTGACCTTCCTGGATCATCGGTAAAATTGTCCGAATGGTCTCCATTTTGAATGATGGAACTCTGAGGAATTTGTTTAGAATTTTTAGATCCAGGATTGGCCTGAAAGTTCCTTCCTTTTTGGGAACCACAAACAGGTTTGAGTAAAAACCCAGTCCTTGTTCTGTAATTGGAACTGGATATATCACTCCCATCTGGAGTAGATCTTCTACACAGCGTAAGAACGCCTCTTTCTTTATCTGGTCTGTAGACAGACGAGAAATGTGGAACCTTCCCCTTGGAGGAGAGTCCTTGAATTCTAGAAGATATCCCTGAGCAACGATCTCTAGTGCCCAGGGATCGGGAACATCTCTTGCCCAAGCCTGAGCTAAGAGAGAGAGTCTGTCCCCTACCAGATCCGGTCCCGGATCGGGGGCTACCCCTTCATGCTGTCTTAGCAGCAGCCGCAGGCTTTTTGGCCTGTTTACCCTTGTTCCAGCCCTGCAAAGGTTTCCAGGTTGCCTTGGGCTGTGAAGCGTTACCCTCTTGCTTAGCAGTTGCAGAGGTTGAAGCAGGACCGCTCCTGAAGTTGCGAAAGGAACGAAAATTAGCCTTGTTTTTAGCCTTAAAAGGCCTATCTTGCGGAAGGTTTTGGATGACACATCGGCCGACCATGATTTGAGCCAAAGCGCTCTGCACGCCATGATGGCAAAACCAGAATTTTTTGCCGCTAACTTAGCTAATTGCAAAGCGGCATCTGTGATAAAAGAATTAGCCAGTTTTAGAGCATTAATTCTATCCATGACTTTGTCATATGAAGTCTCCCTCTGGAGCGACTCCTCCAGCGCCTCAAACCAAAAATCCGCTGCAGTAGTTACAGGAATAATGCAGGCAATAGGTTGGAGAAGGAAACCCTGTTGAACAAATATTTTCTTTAGTAAACCTTCTAATTTTTTATCCATAGGATCTTTGAAAGCACAACTGTCTTCAATTGGTATGGTTGTGCGCTTGGCTAGTGTTGAAACTGCCCCCTCTACCTTAGGGACCGTCTGCCACGCGTCCCGCCTGGGATCAGTTATGGGGAACATTTTCTTAAAGATAGGGGGGGAACAAAAGGTACACCTGGTCTTTCCCACTCCCTAGCAACAATATCCGCCACCCTCTTAGGGATCGGGAACGCATTAGTGTATACAGGGACTTCTAGATATTTGTCCATTTTACACAATTTCTCTGGGACCACCATAGGGTCACAATCATCCAGAGTTGATAAGACCTCCCTAAGCAGTACGCGGAGGTGTTCCAATTTAAATTTAAAAGCTAGTGAATCTGAATCAGCCCGCTGAGAAACTTTTCCTGAGTCAGAAATTTCTCCCTCAGACATTACATCCCTCACCCCAACTTCAGAGTGTTGTGAGGGTGCATCAGATAAACCTCCCAAAGCTTCCAACTGCTCCTCATCTGTTCTCAAAACAGAGCTATCGCGCTTTTTAGGGAAAACTGGCAGTTTGGATAGAAAGGCCGCAAGGGAATTATCCATGACTGCCGCCAGTTGTTGTAATGTAATAGGTGCCAATGCACTAGAGGTACTAGGTATCGCTTGAGCGGGCGTAACTGGTGATGACACATGGGGAGAGGAAGGCGGACTATCCTCATTACCTTCAGTCAAAGAATCATCTAGGGCTATATTTTTAAGTGACACAATATGATCTTTAAAGTGTATAGACACATTAGTGCACTTGGGACACATTTTGAGTGGGGGTTCCACCATGGCTTCTGAACACATAGAGCAAGGCTTTTCCTTAGTGTCAGACATGTTTAACAGATTAGTATTATACACAAACAGGCTTGGAAAACACTTTTATCAAGTAAAAAATACAATTTGCAATAAATGGTACTGTGCCTTTAAGAAATAAAAGCGCACACAATTTTACAAAACGGTGAAAAATGAACCAAATCTCTTGAAATTTTTACAGTATGTGCCTAATGCTTCGATATGATTGCACAGCAAGTTTCAGCCTGATTAACCCTTTAATGCCCAAACCGGAGCCGCCTAAAGCAAACAACCGGTTAATAAACTACAGCACCTTGCCACAGCAGCCTGCTGTGGCCCTACCTTCCCTTAAGGATTGGATTTGAGAAAATCAAGCCTCCTGAAGTCCTCAAGCAGTCTCTGGACCCATGTGAAGCAGCATGTAAGGAAATCTGTCAGAATAAACTGCGCAACTGAGGCCCAGAATTAGGCCCCTCCCACTCCGGAGCTGTGGGGCCTTCAGAACCCAATTTAGGTGACTAAGAATAATGCCATGTGGAATAACACCCCAAATAAACACACCAAAGTGCTTAAAAACTGTCAATAAAGAGTATTTTGATAAATAAAATAATCATTTGCCCTGCAAAAGTGATAACCAGTCTATTGAGCCCTCTTAAATAAGCCTCTAGTTCTATACTAAGTCTCAGAACATGGCTTACCCTTCCCACATGGGGAATCTTGTCAGTCTTCTAGCATTATCTCGTCTTGACTAGAAAAAATATGACTGAAACATACCTCAAAGCAGTTAAGCCTGCAAACTGTTCCCCCCAACTGAAGTTTTCTGGTACTCCTCAGTCCTGTGTGGGAACAGCAATGGATTTTAGTTACAACATGCTAAAATCATTTTCCTCTCAGCAGAATTCTTCTTCATATTTCTGCCAGAGAGTAAATAGCACAAACCGGTACTATTTAAAAATAACAAACTTTTGATTGAAGATACAAAACTACAAATCTAACACCACATTCACTTTACCCTCCCGTGGAGATGCTACTTGTTAGAGCGGCAAAGAGAATGACTGGGGGGCGGAGCCAGAGGGGGAGCTATATGGACAACTTTGCTGTGTGCTCTCTTTACCACTTCCTGTAGGGAATGAGAATATCCCACAAGTAAGGATGAATCCGTGGACTGGATACACCTTGCAAGAGAAATTAATATATACAGGTAGATATATATACAGTATACAGGGATATATATTTAAAAATACAGCAAACATTTTCTACTATTTGAAGAACATTGCAATGTGAAATATGTACAGTTAATACACAGTAAAACACATTTTTAAATATTAAAATGGAATTAAATTTATTTTTCATGTTTTAAGGTATTTGAGTGGAAAAGGCTCAAAAGTGTATATATATATATATATATATATATATATATATATATATATATGTGTGTGTATGCTAGAGCTGCAACAACTAATCGATTATGAAAATAGTTGTCGATTAGTTGGTTTGCAATTAGTTGGTCCGTGCACGGCACCAGCTGCTTTACTCCAATGAGCTCCTGCACGTGATATTGTGTTTTATGGTTATGTCCTTAGCCTAAAGGATGTCTACAGATGTTTACTTTTCACTTTTTCAGAACAGTATAAGTTTACAACTACTCCTGGCATTTGTGCAATCCAGAAATAAATTAGGAGTCATCATTTGGATGGTTTATAATAAATCAGGTGATTTGGGACTATGCTTTGCATGATATAGTGCCGAGCTTGTTATTTATACTTAGCCCTAGATTGATGGGATTTATTTGAATTGATGTCACTATTGTCTGTTTGCACAATTTTTAGCAGATTGCTTGCTATTGCTGATTATATGTACTCTATAGATAAATGTGTAAGGCTTTGTCCTGTTATTGATATATAGTCCTTAACACTAAATATAAGAAAATAAATTGTAATATTTACCAAATTCAACCTCTATAAGTATATATATGTTATATTAAGTGCAGACATAAAGGCCTATTCATCATATGTCTGTCGGACCTGATCCGACACTCAGACAGACATCGCTGAATGCGGAGAGCAATACGCTCTCCGTATTCAGCATTGCACCAGCAGCTCACAAGAGCTGCTGGTGCAACGCCGCCCCCTGCAGACTCGCGGCCAATGGGCCACCAGCAGGGAGGTGTCAATCAATCCAATCGTACTCGATCGGGTTGAATTCCGGCGATTCCTGTCCGCCTCATCAGAGCAGGCGGACAGGGTTATGGAACAGCGGTCTTTAGACCGCTGCTCCATAACTTGTGTTTCTGACGAGTCTGAAGACTCGCCAGAAACACGGTCCTTCAATCTCCATTCAGAGCTTGATAGATAGGCCCCTAAATATGTTTTCCCAAACCTTATAGCTGGTTATTTACCATTGCATATAGATATTCAAGATATTTTTATGTTAGAATAAAGACCAGGCTTACTTAAAGAGGCCCCTTGCATTGGTGGAGAGTTAAAGATAAATATTGCACCTTGGTGATATTGGCAAAACACTACTTGTGCATCTCAGGCACCTCAACACCATCTGAGCGCCTCTTCTCGGCAAAAGTAGAATTTTGTGACGTAAGCTTCGATCCGCCGGACTCAGTACTATCTATCAGTACTATCAGCACTATCTGACTACTTTTGCTAGTTATCAAAAAACTAGCAGGTACGCTCGGCACTTTTCCGGCCCAGCGTACCTGGTTTTCAAACCGCCGCCCTGGAGGCGGCGGATCCCATAGGAATCAATGGGAGTCTGACCATAGCGAAAGTTCATGTTCGCTGTTGCCAGACATCCTATTGATACCTATAGGAGATGTCTGCACCTAACACCCTAACATGTACCCCGAGTCTAAACACCCCTAATCTGTCCCCCCCTACACCGCCGCAACTAAATAAATGTATTACCCCCTAAACCGCCACTCCCGGAGCCCACCGCAAGCTATACTAAATATGTTAACCCCTAAACCGCCACTCCCGGTCCCCGCCGCAACTATAATATATGTATTAACCCCTAAACCGCCACTCCCAGACCCCGTTGCCACTTACATTATATCTATAAACCCCTATCCTGCCCCCCTATACCGTCGCCACCTATAATAAAGTTATTAACCCCTATCCTGTGGATCCCGGACCTCGCCGCAACTAAATAAATAGTTTAACCCCTAAACCGCCGCTCCCGGACCCCGCCGCAACCTAAATTAAACTTATTAACCCCTAATCTGCCCCCCCTACACCGTCGCCACCTATAATAAGTTTATTAACCCCTATCCTGCCCCCCCCACACCGTCACCACCTATAATAAGTTTATTAACCCCTATCCTGCCCCCCCTACACTGCCGCCACTGTAATAAAATTATTAACCCCTAAACCTAAGTCTAACACTAATCCTAACACCCCCCTAACTTAAATATTAATTAAATAAATCTAAATAATATTTCTCTTATTAAATAAATTAATCCTATTTAAAACTAAATACTTACCTTTAAAATAAACCCTAAGATAGCTACAATATAAATAATAATTATATTGTAGCTATCTTATGATTTATATTTATTTTACAGGTAACTTTGTATTTATTAACTATTTAATAACTACCTAGCTAAAAGAAATACAAAATTACCTGTAAAATAAATCCTAACCTAAGTTACAATTAAACCTAACACTACACTATCATTAAATTAATTAAATAAATTAGTTACAAATAACTACAATTAAATTAAATAAACTAACTAAAGTACAAAAAATAAAAAAAGCTAAATTACAAAAAATAAAAAAAAATAAGTTACAAACATTTAAAAAATATTACAACAATTTGAAGCTTTTTGCGGGGCATGCCCCAAAGAATTCTGCTCTTTTGCCTGTAAAAAAAAAAATACAACCCCCCCCAACATTAAAACCCACCACCCACATACCCCTAATCTTACCCAAACCCCCCTTAAATAAACCTAACACTACTCCCCTAAAGATCATCCTACCTTGAGTCGTCTTCAGCCAGCCGACCACCGATGGAACCGAAGAGGAGATCCGGAGCGGCAGAAGTCTTCATTCAGGCGGCGTCTTCAATCTTCATCCATCCGGAGCGGAGCCATCTTCAGACGAGCCGACGCGGAGCCATCCTCTTCTTCCCGACGACTAACGACGAATGGATATTCCTTTAAGGGACGTCATCCAAGATGGCGTCCCTTCAATTCCGATTGGCTGATAGGATTCTATCAGCCAATCGGAATTAAGGTAGGAAAAATCTGATTGGCTGATTGAATCAGCCAATCAGATTGAAGTTCAATCCGATTGGCTGATCCAATCAGCCAATCAGATTGAGCTCGCATTCTATTGGCTGTTCCGAGTAGTAGGATGGCAAATCCGGCATTCTTAGCCGCCAATTTGGCAATCTGAAAGGCGGCATCTGTGATAAAAGAATTAGCCAGCTTAAGAGCCTTAATTCTATCTAAAATATCCTCTAAAGACTTCCGGTGGGTGGGCTCCAGGGTAGGCAGCAGAGGCACGAAGCTCCGTGACAATCTGGCCTAAGTGAGTTATTAAAGTGACCTTTGAGATCATATTATCTCCTAACTTTACTCTCTGCCTGCCCTCACACTATTTCGGAGCCCCACGAAAAATCCTTGGCAGAGTTTGCTGCCCGGAGTGGAGGGATCAATCAGCAGAGGATCCCTCTTACCCTTCTCACGGGAGCTTTCATCTCTCCGCCGCCGAAGTCCCTTGTATCGAAACCCTAGAGAGGAGAGGCACTGGCCTCGGCTGCCGGAGTGTGCACGGAGTCTGGACCGGATTCGGGGACCCGCCGACTGCGGCCAACATCTGCACAGGCCCTGCTCGTGGAGACTTACTCCGGGCTCAGGGGGCGCCATCTTGGATCCACGTGGCCTGCTTCTGCCCCACGCCGTCGAGGAGCGGTGAATACGGGACCCCCGGACGCGGGCTGTAACATCTCACCCGGCCTACCTTGAGGGAAGCACATACCGCAGAAGAAGTTCCTCTTGGCCCTTGCCACACGGCGCGAATGACCGCAGCTTCACCAGAGAGGTGAGATCTCCACAGCTCACATTGTGACACTGAAAAAGGGCGAGCAGCCAGACACCAGAGTGCCACATACCCGACCAGCTTACTTTGGGGAGATCCCCCACAGCACTTACTACTTGGCGCAGAACGCTACAGCCACATCTGGTCCATCGGAAGCTGGGAAACTGACACTGCAGTCGGTAAGGCTACTTTCCCTCACTTCTATGAGAGGCCCCTACACGCTGACCCCACCATTGTACAGGTCAAAACTGTCCCGACCTTAAACACACATATAGGAGTACCCGCATAGCAGAATCACCTCTCTTGAATTGCCTGGGAACAGAGCGCTCTATTTTATTTAATCTTATTTAAATTTTACCTACTTTAATCCAACCTGCTATGGGCCCTGATTGTGCCACCCTTTGCTCTTCACTGTGAACACTCTAATGAGGCTGAACTCAGCCATATTTGTTTGATTGACCAGTGTTAGGGACTAACACAGCACATAACACGAGGTGTAGCCCTGTTTGGGAGGAGAGTGAAGAAAGTGATCTTTACAGGACATTGGATTATATTAACACTACATGGGAAAGATTTATTCACTGTGACTTTTATACTCATAGGATCTCAGAAAAGAACTGAGGTGCTTTCCATCAACTGCATTATAGATCTCTGCATAGTGACTCATGTACCTTGCCATCTCTGAGATCAATAACCTATATGCCTTAGTTTGCAGAGTACTCTTATGGACTCCCTGAGTGTGCTTACCATATTGTACTGTGTTGTGTAGAATATTGCATTGTTCAATTATGCCTTTTTAACCACACTTTTCTCCATACTAGATAATTAGGCCAGAATTCCTTCATACTGAGGGAATTTCTATCTGGGAGGGTTGCACCTGCCTAGGTTAGAAAGGAAGAAATACATGTCCTCTGGGTAATAGTGCTCTGTCCCCTGATGACTGACACATTCTATCTATATTTATTGTAATAGAGGGGATCTGTCTAATTTTATTCTGCTGACTTTACCAGTTGCTCCCTCTTTGTAACAACACATTTGTTCTTAACATTTTATGGGTTTATGGAGAAATATCTAACTAATACCCCAATGGCGAGCCGTAATAAAACTAGTGATCGCCGCCACAGAGCTGCTAATGACCAGCCCATCCAGGGCCCAAGCTCCGAACTGTCACTAGAGGGAGAACAAATAGACACACACCCTATTGTGAAACAAATAACTAAGCTTTTTATGCCTAAAATTGATAATCTTCAAAGAGGCGTGGACACTCTTGCTGACGAGGTCAAACAGTTCTCAACCAGAATGGGAGAGGCAGAGGGTAGAATATCAGACCTTGAGGACCATAATGTCAATAACACTAGCAAGATAGAGCAGTTAGAGAAACAAGCCACAACCCTCCAATTGAAAATAGATGATCTAGAAAATAGATCGAGACGTAATAATGTGCGTCTCCTTGGCCTCCCTGAATCCATCAAGCAACCTGATTTAATTCGTTTTATAGAAAACACTTTACCCCCGCTACTGAATATCCCCATTAAAGATCTGGTTGGAGGGGTAGAAAGGGCACACAGGGTAGGACCGGAGAGAGCTGGACAGAACTTAGAACAACCACGCCCCATAATGATAAAGTTCTTGCATTTTCAGACCAAAACGGCCATCCTAAGAGCCTACAGAAAATTGGGCGAGTTGGTGTTTGAGAATTCAAGATTACTACTGTTCCAGGACTTCTCTGCGGACCTCATGAAGCGCCGCAGAGAATTCTCCCCCCTCTGCTCTCAGCTCCATAGGGAGGGCAAACAGGCCTATCTTCTATACCCCGCTAGGCTCAAATTGGTTACCTCCAGAGGTCCTAGATTTTTTGAATCCCCAGCTGCTGCCCAGGAATTCTTGGACAGGTATGAGCCTTCGGTACGCAGCCCCACACATAACCCACAGAGACAAATGAGGGAAGAGGAGGGTTGATTGGGAGGCTCAGATTTAGCCGAGTATAATGGCAATTAGGTTTGCTTAATTATATCAGTTTCACCACGACACAATGGTTGGTTTGTTCTTGATACTGATTACGTCCCAGTTAATTGCAAGCTCACTGAGTACCATCTCAGGATGCATTCCCATGCCTGGCTGGACCCCGCACACAGGGTCTGCAAACGGGACAGGTTCTGAAGTTAGCTTGAGCTGTTATCTCACAAAGTTTTACAAAAAATATTTAGAGTTTACCGTTAGGGCAGTTTTTTGGGGACTGTTCTTATATATATGTGTACATGTAGGAAAATGTATCTGTCACAACACATTAACCTGTATTGTTGCTATTATAAAAGATGTATTAGTTTGGATTCTGCTGACAATCTTGAGTTTTTTTACAGCACAACAGTTGATGATACCCAAGAAGAGTGACCTGGTAGGGAGCTGGCGTGATGAAAGGCTGAACCGGGAGCCTGTATGCACGTCACAGAGGCCTATTCCTCCCCCCCCCCCCTTTTTTTTTTTTTTTTTTTTTTTTTTTTTCTTCTCCCTCTCCCCTTGTATGTAACTCCTCTCCCCCTCCTTTTCTCCTTGACCCACCACTGCTCCTCTACACTTCCACACATACCTTACACTCCTTTAGTTATGGAAGGAATTCTGACACTTAGTCCTTTTATATTAGACAAGATTTAATTTATACTCCTGGAACATAGGGGGAATCCATTCCCCTATCAAGAGGAAGTCGATATTAACCCACCTTAGGAAAAAACGTGCAGAAATTGTGCTTTTACAGGAGACCCACCTCTCAGACTTAGAACACAGCAAATTACGGACTGACTGGGTGGGCAGGGTGGAATTTGTTTCATACAGGACAGCCAGCAGAGGGCTGGCTATACTTTTTGGTAAACAACTGGAATACGAGGTTCTAGACATACTAAAAGACCCCGAAAGTAGATACCTTGTTGTACAGATCCGTATCTTAGACAACATCTACACTCTATGTAATATTTATGCCCCAAATCAAAGAGACAGAAAGTTTTGGGACTCCATGACGACTACACTCATGCCCTATCTAGGGACTCATATTATACTAGGAGGGGATTTCAACTTAACCCCCAACCCCCACTGCGACAGGCTTAGGGACCCCAATAGATGTGCCACGAGAACTCTACCTAAGGTGTCAGACAAGTTTGAGAGAGAGATTTTTGCGAATCTAGGAGATACTTTGGATGTCCTAGATATCTGGCGACAACTTAACCCAGATGGTAAAGACTATACCTGCATCTCCAGGGCCACGCCCTCTATGTCACGCATCGACCTCTTTATGATTTCAAATTCCCTAGTCACTCAGGTTCTTGACACAAAAATTGGTGAGGTCATTGTCTCTGACCATGCTCCTATAGCACTCTTTCTTGACACAGCGCCCAGAATACCAAACAGACGTACCTTGCGGTTCCCAAAATACTTGGTAACATCCCAGGAATTCCAGTCCTATTTAGTGCACTGTTGGGACGATTATAGGGCAAATAATATCCAACACTTAAATACGCCAGAACTTTTTTGGACAGCGGCCAAAGCAGTCCTTTCGGGTAACATTATTGCATTCTTAGCACGCAGAAAGAAGCAGATCACGGAAAAGGTTGCTAGATTACAAAATAGCTTAGCAGATGCCTATCGTGAATACTGTGCTACCCCCACTAACAGCACTTACCGCACATACGTTAGCATCAAATTGGAGTTTGATGCACTCCTTACCCACCAGGCCTCGCAGGCACTCTTACGGACCCGTGGTAAATATTACCGATACGGGGACAAATCTGGAAAGCTCTTGGCCACCCTGGTGAAGCTGAATACCTCCTCTAGACACATCCCAGCAATTAAGGTTGGGGGCAGAGTCCTACGAGACTCCCAATCGATAGCGAAGGCCTTTGCTTCCTATTACTCCTCCCTATACACAAGTGAACTTCCATCGGGAAGTGAGGTGAGAGACCGATTTTGGGAGACTATTAATCTACCGAAAGTCTCTGAGGAGCAGTTGAACAAACTGAACGCTCCCATAGTAAAGGAAGAGGTGGAAAGAACCATTATGAGTATGTCAATGGGTAAGGCTCCTGGTCCCGATGGACTACCGATTGAATTCTACCGCCTGCTTAAATCCCAGGTGGCCCCCTCCCTGGTAGACCTGTTCACTGGTTACTTTAGAGAGGAGAAAACACCCACCTCAGAATTCTTGTCAGCCTCCATCACGCTAATCCACAAACCAGGCAAGGATTGCTTACTCCCGGAATCTTATAGGCCGATATCCCTGCTAAACTCGGACTACAAGATCCTCACCAAGTTGTTTGCCGAGAGGCTAAAATTTATTCTACCCAGTATTATACATGAAGACCAAACGGGCTTCATGTATGCACGTTCATCGTCGGTTAATGTCCGCAGGGTTTTGCAAATAACCCAACACTTCTGGGACAGATCTCGGGGTTGCAGAGGGGACAGACCGGAGGCCTTTCTGCTGTCACTCGACGCAGAAAAGGCCTTCGATCGAGTGGAATGGAGTCATCTTTTCCACACCATGACCCGGGCCAACTTCACAGGCCCCTTTCTCACCCTTATTAAAAATCTTTATCAATCTCCTGCTGCAAATGTGCTAGTGAACAATGTCTTTTCACCCGAATTCCAACTCCGCAGAGGTACTAGACAGGGGTGCCCTTTGTCACCCCTGCTCTTTAACATAGCATTGGAACCTCTAGCTATTAAGCTACGGCAGGTTTTTCCGGGTGTGGATGTGGCAGGAGTACCACAGCACCTAGCGCTGTATGCAGATGACATGCTCCTCTTTATACAGGACCCCCAGACACACCTGCCTAACATCATGAAGAGCCTTGCTGACTTTGGCCTATTCTCGGGCTACAAAGTAAATGTACAGAAATCGGAGATCCTTTGGCTGAACCGGGTGGGGGGCTCTGAAGACAAGTACCCCTTCACGGTGGCTAATCATGATATTACATATCTGGGCATCAAAATCTCAGCTAACCCCAATAAACTATATGCTAACAACTTGACCCCTATCTGCGCGAAACTACAAGCTCAAATGAATAGCTGGAAGTCCCTCCCGCTGTCCCTATCTGGAAGAATTGCTTTGCTTAAGATGGTGGTGCTCCCCCGATTACTATATCCACTGCTCATGCTTCCCTTGCTTCTGAGCAAACCAGATATCAAACTCTTGAACTCTGCAGCGAGAACCTTTATCTGGCAAGGGAAGAAATCTCGGATCTCAAGAGATAAACTTAACATGTCCTTCCTTAACGGGGGCCTGGCACTCCCAGACTTCAGGCTGTATAATTGGGCCGCATTAATCCGACTGGTGGTGGATTGGCAGGTTGGCACTCATCACTTTTGTCGTTCGGACTTAGAGCAAGCAGTGCTCGGAGATGTGTCTCTGGCCTACCTTCCGCATGCGCCAGATTTGGGGTCCCTGAGACCCTTGGGCCTTAGCGTGATGTTCAAAGACCCTTTGAGGGCCTGGCATCTAGCACATAGATATCTGGGCAAAACCAATCATGCTTCACCCTACCTACCTATTAGGAAAAACCCAGACTTCCCGGCAGGCTCTGAGACCCAACCCTTTAGAATTTGGGAGGAAAAGGGGCTGAAGTCGCTTAAGCATCTAATAGACCCACTAACTAAGGGGGTTAAAACATTTGGTGCCCTGCAAAGGGACTATCTCATACCAAGAGCACATTTTTACACTTATCTCCAGATACGTCATTACGTGGGGTCATTGGCCAGAGACAATACAGACTTCTGGGAGGGCTCCCCCTTTCGCCTCACTCAGACACTGTTTGCTATGGGCAAATTCTCCCTTTCAGAGATCTATCAAACACTTCTGCGACACCGCGCTCCAGCTCTCCAGTCGTCCATACAGACAGGTTGGGCCAGAGAGGGTCTGGGGGAGGTCTCATGGATGGAGGTGAAGAATAGCTTGGAAAAAACTAGGAAAGCGACTCTCTCAGCTATATACAGGGAGTCCCAAATACGTTTTTTACATAGGGCTTACCTCACCCCGCGAACATTGGCAAAATGGGTACCCAATTGCCAGAATAGATGTGCCAAATGCGCTTTAGATAACCCCAGCCTTTTACATTACATATGGGAATGCCCCCCAATTAAACAATATTGGGGCAGAATACAGTTCTGGGTGAGACAAAAATTACAGATACACGTTACCATACAACCTGAAACTATAATTTTTCTACTGTGGGATGAGAGACACAAACAACATGATTCACTATTGAGTTTAATTATTTTAGTGGCTAGGAAACACATATTAAACAATTGGATAACGACTGTAGGGCCCTCCTTCAAAGGTTTTAAAAACTTGCTACAATCCCAAGTCTTCATCGAACAGATGGACGTAAGAATGGATGTCCAGAACAGGTTGGGCCTTTTCTTACGCAAATGGCGCAGACTTATACTCACTTTTGAGCTGGAAATCCAGAGATTAATCCTCAGACCTTTTAGGGACTCGGTGGTCTTCATGGAGGACACTCTTCGAGGAGATTGGGGTCACTTATTCAGCTAGAGAGTAATTCGGATTTAACACCACACTTTCTAACTTACTATTCACATGGGACCTTTTTCCATCCTACGTTGTTCCCATGACCCTCTCACTCCCCTTTTTCTACCCTCCCTCCCCCCCTTTTTTTTTTTTTTTTTTTTTCTCCGCGCTCCCTGCCGGGCCTCGGTACTGAAGATAATCCTGCTCTGACAGGATTATAATAGTTAACCTTAACATGGGTCTGAATGTTTCTAGTTAGTTGGAGTTATTTTTATTAGATAGTTCTGTAGTTTAAGTTTAAGGGGGAAGGGGAAGGAAACGGGATAAAAAGAAAAGGTTTGGGAATAGGAGATATGCACACAGACCATTTTAATGTCTATATGTATTGAACTATGGACTATGAATGCCTTAACCTAATGCAGGATGTAACATTCCTATTCCAGAAATGTATTGTATTCTGTAACACATCAATCTAACAATGTTAACTGTTATGCATGATATATATCTTTGAGACATGTTCATTATGTGCATTCTACTTTCCCTAATAAAAAATGATATGTTAAAAAAAAAAATATCCTCTAAAGGATTCTCAGTCTTAAGAGACTCTTCTAAGGCATCAAACCAGAAGGCCGCCGCAGTGGTAACTGGTACCATGCAGGCCGTCGGTTGTAAAAGGAAACCCTGATGAATAAACAATTTCTTTAGAAGACCCTCCAATTTCTTATCCATAGGGTCTTTGAAAGCACAACTGTCCTCAATAATAATAGTTGTACGCTTAGCCAGGGTAGATATAGCTCCCTCCACCTTAGGGACCGTTTGCCAAGAGTCCTGAACAGTGTCAGATATGGGATACATTTTCTTAAAATTAGGAGTAGGTGAGAACGGTATACCCGGTCTGTCCCATTCCCTCTTGATAGTCTCCGAAATTCTCTTAGGAACCGGAAAAACATCAGTGTAAGCAGGTACCTTTAAGTATTTGTCCATTTTACACAATTTCTCTGGTGGTACCACAATAGAGTCACAGTCATCCAGAGTCGCTAAAACCTCCCGAAGTAACAGGCGGAGGTGTTCAAGCTTAAATCTAAAGGACATGACGTCCGAATCTGTCTGAGGCAACACACTTCCCGAATCGGAAAGTTGCCTCTCAGACAGAAGTTCCCTGACCCCCAAATCAGATCCCTGTGAGGGTACATCAGAAATAGCCAACAAAGCATCAGAGGATTCAGTATTCACATTGACTTCAGTCCTACTGCGTTTGCCCTGTAACACTGGCAACTTAGATGATACCTCTGTAAGGGTAGTTGACATAACTGCAGCCATATCCTGCAGGGTAAATAAATTAGATGCGGTTGAAGAACCCGGCGTCGCTTGGGTTTGCGTTAAAGGTTGTGACGCTTGGGGAGAATTTGGCGGCATATCCTGATTCTCCTCAGACTGAGAATCATCCTTAGACACACTTCCTTTAAATAAAATCTGTTCTTTACATTGTAAGGCCCTTTTAGTACATGAGGGACAAAAAGTAAGAGGGAGTTCCACAGTGGCATCTAAACACATAGAACAAGTAGTTTCCTCAAGTTCAGACATGTTAAACAGACTAGCAATAGCAATAACAGAATTTATGTTTACCTGATAAATTTCTTTCTCCAACGGTGTGTCCGGTCCACGGCGTCATCCTTACTTGTGGGATATTCTCTTCCCCAACAGGAAATGGCAAAGAGCCCAGCAAAGCTGGTCACATGATCCCTCCTAGGCTCCGCCTACCCCAGTCATTCGACCGACGTTAAGGAGGAATAATAGCATAGGAGAAACCATATGGTACCGTGGTGACTGTAGTTAAAGAAAATAAATTATCAGACCTGATTAAAAAACCAGGGCGGGCCGTGGACCGGACACACCGTTGGAGAAAGAAATTTATCAGGTAAACATAAATTCTGTTTTCTCCAACATAGGTGTGTCCGGTCCACGGCGTCATCCTTACTTGTGGGAACCAATACCAAAGCTTTAGGACACGGATGAAGGGAGGGAGCAAATCAGGTCACCTAAATGGAAGGCACCACGGCTTGCAAAACCTTTCTCCCAAAAATAGCCTCAGAAGAAGCAAAAGTATCAAACTTGTAAAATTTGGTAAAAGTGTGCAGTGAAGACCAAGTCGCTGCCCTACATATCTGATCAACAGAAGCCTCGTTCTTGAAGGCCCATGTGGAAGCCACAGCCCTAGTGGAATGAGCTGTGATTCTTTCGGGAGGCTGCCGTCCGGCAGTCTCGTAAGCCAATCTGATGATGCTTTTAATCCAAAAAGAGAGAGAGGTAGAAGTTGCTTTTTGACCTCTCCTTTTACCTGAATAAACAACAAACAAGGAAGATGTTTGTCTAAAATCCTTTGTAGCATCTAAATAGAATTTTAGAGCGCGAACAACATCCAAATTGTGCAACAAGCGTTCCTTCTTTGAAACTGGTTTCGGACACAGAGAAGGTACGATAATCTCCTGGTTAATGTTTTTGTTAGAAACAACTTTTGGAAGAAAACCAGGTTTAGTACGTAAAACCACCTTATCTGCGTGGAACACCAGATAAGGAGGAGAACACTGCAGAGCAGATAATTCTGAAACTCTTCTAGCAGAAGAAATTGCAACTAAAAACAAAACTTTCCAAGATAATAACTTAATATCAACGGAATGTAAGGGTTCAAACGGAACCCCCTGAAGAACTGAAAGAACTAAATTGAGACTCCAAGGAGGAGTCAAAGGTTTGTAAACAGGCTTGATTCTAACCAGAGCCTGAACAAAGGCTTGAACATCTGGCACAGCTGCCAGTTTTTTGTGAAGTAACACCGACAAGGCAGAAATCTGTCCCTTCAGGGAACTTGCCGATAATCCTTTTTCCAATCCTTCTTGAAGGAAGGATAGAATCCTAGGAATCTTAACCTTGTCCCAAGGGAATCCTTTAGATTCACACCAACAGATATATTTTTTCCAAATTTTGTGGTAAATCTTTCTAGTTACAGGCTTTCTGGCCTGAACAAGAGTATCGATAACAGAATCTGAGAAACCTCGCTTCGATAAAATCAAGCGTTCAATCTCCAAGCAGTCAGCTGGAGTGAAACCAGATTCGGATGTTCGAACGGACCCTGAACAAGAAGGTCTCGTCTCAAAGGTAGCTTCCAAGGTGGAGCCGATGACATATTCACCAGATCTGCATACCAAGTCCTGCGTGGCCACGCAGGAGCTATCAAGATCACCGACGCCCTCTCCTGATTGATCCTGGCTACCAGCCTGGGGATGAGAGGAAACGGCGGGAACACATAAGCTAGTTTGAAGGTCCAAGGTGCTACTAGTGCATCCACTAGAGCCGCCTTGGGATCCCTGGATCTGGACCCGTAGCAAGGAACTTTGAAGTTCTGACGAGAAGCCATCAGATCCATGTCTGGAATGCCCCATAGTTGAGTGACTTGGGCAAAGATTTCCGGATGGAGTTCCCACTCCCCCGGATGCAATGTCTGACGACTCAGAAAATCCGCTTCCCAATTTTCCACTCCCGGGATGTGGATAGCAGACAGGTGGCAGGAGTGAGACTCCGCCCATAGAATAATCTTGGTCACTTCTTCCATCGCTAGGGAACTCCTTGTTCCCCCCTGATGGTTGATGTACGCAACAGTCGTCATGTTGTCTGATTGAAACCGTATGAACTTGGTCCTCGCTAGCTGAGGCCAAGCCTTGAGAGCATTGAATATCGCTCTCAGTTCCAGAATATTTATCGGTAGAAGAGATTCTTCCCGAGACCAAAGACCCTGAGCTTTCAGGGATCCCCAGACCGCGCCCCAGCCCATCAGACTGGCGTCGGTCGTGACAATGACCCACTCTGGTCTGCGGAATGTCATCCCTCGTGACAGGTTGTCCAGGGACAGCCACCAACGGAGTGAGTCTCTGGTCCTCTGATTTACTTGTATCTTTGGAGACAAGTCTGTATAGTCCCCATTCCACTGACTGAGCATGCACAGTTGTAATGGTCTTAGATGAATGCGCGCAAAAGGAACTATGTCCATTGCCGCTACCATCAACCCGATCACTTCCATGCACTGAGCTACGGAAGGAAGAGGAACGGAATGAAGTATCCGACAAGAGTCCAGAAGTTTTGTCTTTCTGGCCTCTGTTAGAAAAATCCTCATTTCTGAGGAGTCTATAATTGTTCCCAAGAAGGGAACCCTTGTTGACGGGGATAGAGAACTCTTTTCCACGTTCACTTTCCAGCCGTGAGATCTGAGAAAGGCCAGGACGATGTCCGTGTGAGCCTTTGCTCGAGGGAGGGACGACGCTTGAATCAGAATGTCGTCCAGGTAAGGTACTACTGCAATGCCCCTTGGTCTTAGTACCGCTAGAAGGGACCCTAGTACCTTTGTGAAAATCCTTGGAGCAGTGGCTAATCCGAAAGGAAGCGCCACAAACTGGTAATGTTTGTCCAGGAATGCAAACCTTAGGAACCGATGATGTTCCTTGTGGATAGGAATATGTAGATACGCATCCTTTAAATCCACCGTGGTCATGAATTGACCTTCCTGGATGGAAGGAAGGATAGTTCGAATGGTTTCCATCTTGAACGATGGGACCTTGAGAAATTTGTTTAAGATCTTGAGATCTAAGATTGGTCTGAACGTTCCCTCTTTTTTGGGAACTATGAACAGATTGGAGTAGAACCCCATCCCTTGTTCTCTTAATGGAACAGGATGAATCACTCCCATTTTTAACAGGTCTTCTACACAATGTAAGAACGCCTGTCTTTTTATGTGGTCTGAAGACAACTGAGACCTGTGGAACCTCCCCCTTGGGGGAAGTCCCTTGAATTCCAGAAGATAACCCTGGGAGACTATTTCTAGCGCCCAAGGATCCAGAACATCTCTTGCCCAAGCCTGAGCGAAGAGAGAGAGTCTGCCCCCCACCAGATCCGGTCCCGGATCGGGGGCCAATATTTCATGCTGTCTTGGTAGCAGTGACAGGTTTCTTGGCCTGCTTTCCCTTGTTCCAGCCTTGCATTGGTCTCCAAGCTGGCTTGGCTTGAGAAGTATTACCCTCTTGCTTAGAGGACGTAGCACTTTGGGCTGGTCCGTTTTTACGAAAGGGACGAAAATTAGGTCTATTTTTTGCCTTGAAAGGCCTATCCTGAGGAAGGGCGTGGCCCTTACCCCCAGTGATATCAGAGATAATCTCTTTCAAGTCAGGGCCAAACAGCGTTTTCCCCTTGAAAGGAATGTTTAGTAACTTGTTCTTGGAAGACGCATCAGCCGACCAAGATTTCAACCAAAGCGCTCTGCGCGCCACAATAGCAAACCCAGAATTCTTAGCCGCTAACCTAGCCACTTGCAAAGTGGCGTCTAGAGTGAAAGAATTAGCCAATTTGAGAGCATTGATTCTGTCCATAATCTCCTCATAAGGAGGAGAATCACTATCGAGCACCTTAATCAGTTCATCAAACCAGAAATATGCAGCTGTAGTGACAGGGACAATGCATGAAATGGGTTGTAGAAGGTAACCCTGCTGAACAAACATCTTTTTAAGCAAACCTTCTAATTTTTTATCCATAGGATCTTTGAAAGCACAACTATCCTCTATGGGTATAGTGGTGCGTTTGTTTAAAGTAGAAACCGCTCCCTCGACCTTGGGGACTGACTGCCATAAGTCCTTTCTGGGGTCGACCATAGGAAACAATTTTTTAAATATGGGGGGAGGGACGAAAGGAATACCGGGCCTTTCCCATTCTTTATTAACAATGTCCGCCACCCGCTTGGGTATAGGAAAAGCTTCTGGGAGCCCCGGCACCTCTAGGAACTTGTCCATTTTACATAGTTTCTCTGGAATGACCAACTTTTCACAATCATCCAGAGTGGATAATACCTCCTTAAGCAAAATGCGGAGATGTTCCAACTTAAATTTAAATGTAATCACATCAGATTCAGCCTGATGAGAAATGTTCCCTGAATCAGTAATTTCTCCCTCAGACAAAACCTCCCTGGCCCCCTCAGATAGGATTAGGGGCCCTTCAGAGATATTAATATCAGCGTCGTCATGCTCTTCAGTAACTAAAACAGAGCAGCCACGCTTACGCTGACAAGGGTTCATTTTGGCTAAAATGTTTTTGACAGAATTATCCATTACAGCCGTTAATTGTTGCATAGTAAGGAGTATTGGCGCGCTAGATGTACTAGGGGCCTCCTGAGTGGGCAAGACTCGTGTAGACGAAGGAGGGAATGATGCAGTACCATGCTTACTCCCCTCACTTGAGGAATCATCTTGGGCATCATTGTCATTATCACATAAATCACATTTATTTAAATGAATAGGAATTCTGGCTTCCCCACATTCAGAACACAGTCTATCTGGTAGTTCAGACATGTTAAACAGGCATAAACTTGATAAGAAAGTACAAAAAACGTTTTAAAATAAAACCGTTACTGTCACTTTAAAATTTAAACTGAACACACTTTGTTACTGCAATTGCGAAAAAACATGAAGGAATTGTTCAAAAATCACCAAATTTTCACCACAGTGTCTTAAAGCCTTAAAAATATTGCACACCAAATTTGGAAGCTTTAACCCTTAAAATAACGGAACCGGAGCCGTTTTAAGCTTTAACCCCTTTACAGTCCCTGGTATCTGCTTTGCTGAGACCCAACCAAACCCAAAGGGGAATACGATACCAAATGACGCCTTCAGAAAGTCTTTTCTAAGTATCAGAGCTCCTCTCACATGCGACTGCATGCCATGCCTCTCAAAAACAAGTGCGCCACACCGGCGCGAAAATGAGACTCTGCTTATGCTTTGGGAAAGCCCCTAAGAAATAAGGTGTCTAATACAGTGCCTGCCGATATTATTATATCAAAATACCCAGATAAAATGATTCCTCAAGGCTAAATATGTGCTAATAATGAATCGATTTAGCCCAGAAAAGTCTACAGTCTAAATAAGCCCTTGTAAAGCCCTTATTTACGATCGTAATAAATATGGCTTACCGGATCCCATAGGGAAAATGACAGCTTCCAGCATTACATCGTCTTGTTAGAATGTGTCATACCTCAAGCAGCAAGAGACTGCACACTGTTCCCCCAACTGAAGTTAATTGCTCTCAACAGTCCTGTGTGGAACAGCCATGGATTTTAGTTACGGTTGCTAAAATCATTTTCCTCATACAAACAGAAATCTTCATCTCTTTTCTGTTTCTGAGTAAATAGTACATACCAGCACTATTTCAAAATAACAAACTCTTGATTGAATAATAAAAAACTACAGTTAAACACTAAAAAACTCTAAGCCATCTCCGTGGAGATGTTGCCTGTACAACGGCAAAGAGAATGACTGGGGTAGGCGGAGCCTAGGAGGGATCATGTGACCAGCTTTGCTGGGCTCTTTGCCATTTCCTGTTGGGGAAGAGAATATCCCACAAGTAAGGATGACGCCGTGGACCGGACACACCTATGTTGGAGAAAACCTTATTTATTGACCTCTGAAGTAAAAAAACATACTCAAAAAAGCGTTACCTAAAAAGTGTACTGCGCCATTAAATAATAAAAGTGCAACAATTTTTCTGTATCTCAAAAAAACATATTTGCAGCAATAAAAAATGTCCTAATATGTCCAATTTAGCTAAATAATATTGCACCGCTTGTTAGGTTATGCTTTGTAACACTTTATAACACCCTTATCAGATATAATAAAATTTTAAACAATCTAGGCCCCTGCCCCTAGAGTACTCTAATTCTGCGAGAATGACGATCCTTCGTTTGCAAATTTAACTTGGGCCCCACCGGAGCTTATGACTTTGCTGCCTATACTGAGGAAATACTGCGCGACTGAGCGTGCAAAATTAGGCCCCGCCCACCATGGGCATCGTACAAGCCGTCTTAACAAACCACATTGGGAAGAAAATAAAATGCCGATCCCAACCACAGTGTATAAGCCATGTGTCCCTTTAACAAATGTGTACAATAAAGAGCGTGACTATGAAAATAACAGCCATTCTTTTCTTAGGCCAATTATAAATAAATAACAGGACAATCACAACAACCACATCTCCCAGCGTCTAGCCCATATTGAATCCACATATAAAAATATAGCATCAATATAAAAAAGGGAATTCAAAATTCCACCATTATACATATAGTGCCTACTGATTACCCCTTCCCAGGTAGGGAAAAATGTCAGCCTGTTCTGATGTATCAAGTCTCCCCAGAAGCAAAGGACTGAACATACCTCAATGCTGCTTGTAGCATGACACCGTTCTCCACACTGAAGATTTTTCTTACACTACCTTCAGAAGCTCTGTGGGAACCAGTATGGATCTTAGATAACGTTTGCTAAGATCATCAACATCAGGGCAGAAAAATATAATGTCTCCATTCCTCTTGGGAAGCTCCAGACTGACGATTTCTCCCTGAGAAAAATAGTACTCACTGGCACCATTTAAAAATAAAAAACTTCTTGATTGAAGAATCTAAACTAACACCTCACTTTACCTCTTCTTATCACTAACA
This sequence comes from Bombina bombina, assembly GCF_027579735.1. NCBI lineage: Eukaryota > Metazoa > Chordata > Amphibia > Anura > Bombinatoridae > Bombina > Bombina bombina. The sequence continues at coordinate 295,359,942 of NC_069506.1, read as the reverse complement.
CAGGCAAAGAGAATGACTGGAGGGGGAGGGGAAGGGAGGAGCTATATATACAGCTCTGCTGTGGTGCTGTTTGCCACTTCCTGCTAGCAGGAGGTTAAATCCCACAAGTAAGGATGAAATCCGTGGACTCGTCATATCTTGTAAAATAAATTTTATTATATCTTTTCATGTGACAACACCGAAGAAATGACACTTTGCTGCAACGTAAAGTAGTGAGTGTACAGCCTGTATAACAGTGTAACTTTGCTGTCCCCTCAAAATAACTAAACACACAGCCATTAATGTCTAAATTGTTGGCAACAAAAGTGGAAATGTCCAAATTGGGCCCAAAAATTCAATATTTTGTGTGGCCACCATTATTTTCCAGCACTGCCTTAACCCTCATGGGCATGCAGTTCACCAGAGTTTCACAGGTCGCCACTGGAGTCCTCTTCCACTCCTCCATAACGACATCACGGAGCTGGTGGATATTAGAGACCTTGCGCTCCCCAACCTTGCGTTTGAGGATGCCCCACAGATGCTCAATAGGGTTTAGGTCTGGAGACATGCTTGGCCAGTCCATCACCTTTACCCTCAGCTTCTTTAGCAAGGCACTGGTCGTCTTGGAGGTGTGTTTGGGGTCGTTATCATGTTGGAATACTGCCCTGCGGCCCAGTCTCCAAAGGGAGGGGATCATGATCTGCTTCAGTATGTCACAGTACATGTTGGCATTCATGGTTCCCTCAATGAACTGTAGATCCCCAGCGCCGGAAGCACTAATGCAGGCCCAGACCATGACACTCCCACCACCATGCTCGGCTGTAGGCAAGACACACTTGTCTTTGTACTCCTCACCTGGTTGCCGCCACACACGTTTGACACCACCTAAACCAAATAAGTTTATCTTGGTCTCATCGGACCACAGGACATGGTTCCAGTAATCCATGTCTTTAGCCTGCTTGTCTTCAGCAAACTGTTTGTGGGCTTTCTTGTGCATCAACTTTAGAAGAGGCTTCCTTCTGGGACAACAGCCATGCAGACATATTTGATGCAGTGTGCGGCGTATAGTCTGATCACTGACAGGCTGACCCCCCCACCCCTCCAACCTCTGCAGTATTGCTGGCAGCACTCATACGTCTATTTCCCAAAGACAACCTCTGGATATGACGCTGAGCATGTGCACTAAACTTTTTTGGTCGACCCATGGAGAGTCCTGTTCTGAGTGGAACCTGTCCTGTGAAACCGCTGTATGGTCTTGCCCACCGTGCTGCAGCTCAGTCTCAGGGTCTTGGCAATCTTCTTATAGCCTAGGCCATCTTTATGTAGAGCAACAATTCTTTTTTTCAGATCCTCAGAGAGTTCTTTGCCATGAGGTGCCATGTTGAACTTACAGTCACCAGTATGAGAGAGTGTGAGAGCGATAACACCAAATTTAACACACCTGCTCCCCATTCACACCTGAGACCTTGTTACACTTACGAATCACATGACACCGGGGAGGGAAAATGGCTAATTGGGCCCAATTTGGACATTGCCACTTAGGGGCGTATTTACTTTTGTTGCCAACGGGTTAGACATTAATGGCTGTGTGTTGAGTTATTTTGAGGGGACAGCAAATTTACACTGTTATACAGGCGGTACACTCACTACTTTACATTGTAGCAAAGTGTCATTTCTTCAGTGTTGTCACATGAAAAGATATAATAAAATATTTACAAAAATGTGAGGGGTGTACTCATTTTTGTGAGATACTGTATATATATATATATATATATATATATATATATATATATATATATATATATATATATATATATATATATATATATATATATATATATATATATATATGCATACAGACATGTCTAAATATTTATATATATGTATAGATGTGTGTGCATATGTATTTCTGTGTTTTACTGTATATGTACTGTACATATTTCACATTCCACACAGGATAATGTACTTTTTATTGTAAATACATATTTCTCTATATATCTATATATACCTATACCTGTATTTCTATTCCATTAGATATATAGGTATATATAGAAATATATATTTAATAATAAAAAGTACATTATTTTCTATGTAAAGAACATAGGAATGTAAAATATGCAAAACGCGCATCGGGGGATCCTAAAACCATCTCCTCCAGCATTAACAAACCATTAGGATCTATCTTGTAAACAAATCAAGAACCTTGTGCAACAGATGTGTGTGTGTATGTCAGAATATGTGTTTATGTGTGTGTGTATATGTCTGAGTATGTGTGTATATATGTCTTAGAATGTGTGTGTGTGTATGTCTGTGTGCATATATGTCTGAGAATGTGTGTATGTCTGTTTGTATATATGTCTGAGAATGTGTGTGTATGTCTGTGTGTATATATGTCTGAGAATGTGTGTGTATGTCTGTGTGTATATATGTCTAAGAATGTGTGTGTGTATGTCTGTGTGTATATATATGTGAGAATGTGTGTGTGTGGATGTGTATGTCTGGGTGAATATAGGTATGAGAATGTGTGTGTGTGTGTGTGTGTTTCTGTGTGTATATATGTCTGAGAATGTTTGTGTGTGTGTGTGTGTATATGTCTGAGAATGTTTGTGTATGTCTGTGTGTATGTGTATGCCTGTGTGTAACACTGTATATATGTCTGTGTATGTGTTTGTGTATATGTATGACTGTGTGTATATATGTCAGTATATGTGTTTGTGTGTATGTGTGTGCCTGTGTGTATATATGTCTGTGTATGTGTTTGTGTGTACATGTATGACTGTATGTATAATTGTGTGTATGTATATAATTGTGTGTGTATAATTGTGTGTATATGTATATAAGTGTGTGTATGTATATCATTAGGTGTGTGTATGTGTATAATTGTGTGTGTGTATATAATTGTGTGTGTGTATGTATGTATAATTGTGTGTATGCGTTTGTGTGTAGTGGTGTAACCTTAAAATGTTCATTTAAAGGGTTGTTATATAAACATTAACACACACAGGGGATTAGCATCTTTATTTAATTTTCAGAAGGCTTTGGTAAATTTGGGTGTGCTTGTGAATAACCATACAACTTTAATCTCACTTTGAGTTCTCAGAAAGGTCAACGCTTCCACCATATTATCCGATAGAAACACAAATTCCTACACACCCTCTTCTGTGCTGCGAGCGGACGCTCCTGGCTGTCCCTGGTTGTTGTTAACGCTGACCTTCAGTAATGGCAGGAGTTTGACCAAATAAGGGGAAAGTGACTCTTAATCTAAATTTCCCTTTAAAAACCTGGCTCTGTGCCAAACAAGAATATGTCTTTCTCCAAGGGCACAGTGACCTCTGTCCTGGAATAACTCTGAAAAAAAGTGTTATCAGGAACACCAATACGGTGATGGACAGAAAATGTAATTTCTCAGAGTAATGAAAGAGAAAAAAATGTAACACTTGATTATAAAAAATACAGATTTAGTCCAAAGTGATAGTGAGGTTCATATTAGCCCAGTATATGATTATTACCATCTATTATAAAGCTTAACTCAAAAAAATAAATAATAATTAAATGTTGCATGTCATTTACATTCAGAAGCTATAATGCAGACATGTAAGCGTTAATGGCAAAACCAAATTCCTTTGTCTTTTGTTAAAGGGATATGAAACCCAATTTTTTTCTTTCATGATTCAGACAGAGCATGCAATTTTAAGCAACTTTCTAATTTAATCCAATTATTAAATTTTCTTTGTTTTCTTGGTATCTTTATTTGAAAAAGCAGGAATGTAAGCATATTACAGTAATAGTAATAGCCCATTTTTGCTTCAGCACCTGGGTAGCGCTTGCTGATTGGTGCCTAAATGTAGAAACTAATAAGCAATCACTACCCAGGGTGCTGAACCAAAAATGGGCCGGTTTCTAAGTTTACGTTGCAGCTTTTTCAAATAAAGATACCAAGAAACCCAAGAAAAATTGATAATGGGAGTAAATTAAGTTACTTAAAGGGACAGTAAAGCCAGACGTTGTAAAAGCTAACGCTAACCTCCTCTATATCCTTACATTCAAACCGCATTGTTAAATTAATAAAATAAAATATTAATTCTAACATGTTTTATGAAATATTAATTATTGCAGCCTAACTGTTAATCGACGTCCGTTCTCCAACCCCTCCACGGCATCTCAAATTTGGGCGGTATAGACCGACTCTGTACTTCCCACATGCTAATGATGTGGCGCCGAGTTTTCCTTGCTCACCTATTATATACAATCTTGGAAGCATCGATCGCTTGCCGTGAACGTAGGATTTTGGGCATGCGCATAGCTAAGAATAGAGGAAACCAGAAGTAGATGATGTCATTGTGCGCGCGTTCACATAGCGCAACAGATATCACCACTATAGGTTGATCGGTAATTCTTCAAATATAGGGGGGAAAGCGTGGGCAGGTAGGCGGGCAGTGAACACACAAGGGGTAAAGGTTTGCTGATAACATATATAGTATAAAAAAATAACTTTTTACAATTTGATGAATTAAACTTATGTTAAATACATGTTGCACATGTAATTTTGACGTTTAAATTTCGGAGTATACTGTCCCTTTAAAATTCCATGCTCTATCTGAATCATGAAAGAAACATTTTGGGTTTAATATCCCTTTAACTGGAGTTAAAAAAAAAAAAAGTTACTTACCATCCGGCTTTTATTAATAAAAAGTTGCATTTTTACAATGACCTGTATTTTACCTGGAAATAATGAATCTGTTTATAACTTTGTTGCTTGGCTTGCTATCGGTTGGCTATTTGCTTTTAGGGATTTTTTGGCAACTTTTTCTTAAAGTGAATGTCAATTTGATGCTAAAGTGCCCAGTTTTTTTAAAAATTTGATTAAAAACAGGGGCACTTTAACTCATCAAAATTTACATTTCACTCCTGTTGAGAGAAAAAAACTTACCTTTAAATCTTCACAGCAGCTCCAGCTTCCTCCACCCATCGCAAAGCCTCTTCCTGGGTCTAAAATGAGGAATCCGGCTTCCTCCAATCACGGCATTGAATCAGACACTGATTCCCCGGGGGGAAGCTGTGATTGGAGGATGACCTATCCATCATTTCTGACATCAGAAATGTCTTGCAACGACCGGAGGAAGATGGAGCTGCTGTGAAGATTAAAAGGTAAGTTTTTTTTCACAACAGGAGTGAAATGTAAATTTTGATGAGTTAAAGTGCCCCTGTTTTTAATCAAATTTTAAAAAACCGGGCACTTTAGCATCAAATTGACATTCACTTTAAGAAAAAGTTGCCAAAAAATCCCTAAACGCAAATAGCCAACCGATAGCAGGCCAAGCAACAAAGTTATAAACAGATTCATTATTTCCAGGTAAAATACAGGTCATTGTAAAATTGCAACTTTTTATTAATAAAAGCCAAATGGTAAGTAACTTTTTTTTTTTTTTGCAATGATAAATGTGGCCCTAAGTGGTGCAATTCTGTGCCACCAACAGCAAAACAGCGGCCCTAAGTGGTGCAATTCTGTGCCACCAACAGAAAAACAGCGGCCCTAAGTGGTGCAATTCTGTGCCACCAACAGCAGTAGCCAGGATGTTAGCAGCCTCATACCCTGGGATATGGATGTGATATACCTATAAAGGAATGACTTACCCCAACAGAAGTTAATGGAGCAAAATAAGTGTGAAAAAAACCTAACACCTTACTTGCACGCAAACCCAATTGCATATTCTCATGTGAGCTAACCCGACATGAAAATATGAATATTTCACATTCCAATGTTCTGCACATAGCAGAATATGTTCTATTTATTCATAAATATATATTTCTAAATATATCTGATGGTATTTTGGTACAATATATATTTATAACTATATATATATACATGATTATATATAGGTATAGATATAAATACAGATATACAGTATATAGGAATATCTATTTAGAAATACATAGAACATATTCTGCTATGTGCAGAACATTGGAATGTGAAATATTGACAGTAAATACACAGTATAACACTTTATTATATATTAATATTGCATAAATATGATTTTTCATGTTTTCATCTATAACTGTACTTTGTAATGTATTTTTGGTGTGTTTTGTGACACTTTTTTGTTTCCTGAAACAGTTAAAGGGACAGTGAACACCAGAATTTTTATTGTTTTAAGAGATAGATAATCTCTTTATTACCCATTTCCCAGTTTTGCATAACCAACACAGTTATATTAATATACTTTTAACCTCTGTGATTATCTTGTATCTAAGCCTCTGCAAACTGCCCCTTTTTTCAGTTCTTTTGACAGACTTGCAGTCTAGCCAATCAGTGCCTGCTCGCAGATTACTTCACGTGCACGAGCACAGTGTTATCTATATGAAATATGTGAACTAACACCCTCTAGTGGTGAAAAACTGTTAAAATGCAATCTGAAAGAGGTGGGCTTCAAGGTCTAAGAAATTAGCATATGAACCTCCTAGGTTAAGCTTTCAACTAAGAATACCAAGAGAACAAAGCAAAATTGGTCATAAAAGTAAATTGGAAAATTGTTTAAAAGTACATGCTCTATCTGAATCATGAAAGTTTATTTTGGCCTAGACTGTCTCTAACTGCAATTTTGCTCAAGCGACTGCCTTTACTTTGAACTTGTAATATGAGCAGTTTAGCCTGAAACGCGCAAACACCTGCGATAAACCCCATTTCTCTCGTACCTAACTGTTAGCACTCCATTCATAATCTGGCCAAAAGGTTTAATAATACATCATTTTAAAACTATGCAAGGCATTTATAGTATTTATTTTTGCCTGTTTTCCCTGTAATTTAACTCTAAAAATGTGTAGAATTCCACTCCCCCACTAGACTGCAGATGGTTGACTCTCCTACTTGAAGTGATTGGTTGATCTGTGCAAGAGCTCATTTATCTCTGTTCCTAACTCGCCACAATAAAGGAATACATATTTTTCACACAAACATATGCTTAAAACATGTATTTTTTATTTACTGAGATGCAGTGGATATTTTCTGATGTATAAAAAAATATCTTAAAAGGGACATTAAACACTAAATAAATGCTAGATAAAACAATGCATTCAAAGAAAAGATTAGTCTGAGAATAACATATAGATGTATTTTTTAAAGTTTCATTAGCTGTTTAAATATTGACAAAATAAGTGTAAAGTTTCATTAGCTGTTTAAATATTGACAAAATAAGTGTAAAGTTTTAGGGGCCAATACATCAATGTCTGGCGGACATGATCCGCTGTAGCGGATCATGAATGCCAGACATCACTGAATGCCGCATTTAACATTGAAAAGCAGTTCTGCTAGCAGGGAGTGTCAATCAACCCGATCGTACACGATCGAGCGGATTGATGTTCGCAGCCTCAAAAGAGTTGTACGAGTTAAGGAGCAGCGCTCTTAAGACCGCTGCTTCTTAACTCCTGTTTCCGCAGAAACAGATACATTAGGGGCCATTCGGGGATTGATAAATCAGCCCCATAAGGGTAGATTTAACAATGTCCGACATGATACGCTGTAGCGTATCATGTCCGACAGACATCACTGAATGCCGACAGTGTATCATTACACAAGCAGTTTACCAGAACTGCTTATGCAATGCTGCCCCCTGCAGATTCACGGCCGCTAGCAGGGGTGTCAATCAGACCAATCGTATAGGATCAGGCGGATTGAAGATTCAGAGGAAGCAGACAAGCTATGGAGCAGCGGCCTTTAGACCGTTGCTTCATAACTGCTGTTTCCGGTGAGCCTGAAGGCTCGTGCGGAAACAAGGGCCATTCGGCCCTTGTTAAATATACCCCTTAGTATCTATAAAACAATGGGAGCTGCTATGTTGTAACCTTATCTGCTGTGGCCAATTAGGGACAGTTATAAATAGGTGACTAGTGTGTGCAGCCAATGACTGTGTGGAATATAACAGTGTTTTGCACTTCCATTTCTAACAGGAACTAAAAAGCTCACAATTTCAGAAAGGAATTACAGGAAAGGTGAACACAAAAGGGATTTAATGTCCCTTTAATAAGAAATGATAAGGGCAATAAAATATGGGGACATGAGGGCCACACTCGCTAAGCAATGCTAAGCCAGGACATCACACAGTACAACAATAAATGTTCTCTAGCTTAGAATCTCTTAGCAAATAATCCCAGAAATCACAAGGGCACAAATGACAGTAAATATGCTGAGATTTATACACAAACTACTTCTGTAACATTCCCAGCTGCTTACAACAAACTGCATTATATGTGCAAACATCTCATATTTATCTATTGCTAAATGCAGGGACAGTCGCTCTTGAAAAATCAGATGGCAAGTGGTAAGCACTGCACGTTATATAAGTGCACCTTCCTCCCAAACTATTTCTAAATGCAGGGACAGTCCTTCTCAAGAAATCAGATGGCAAGAGGTAAGCACTGCACCGTTATATAACTGTATTCACTAAAGCAGGGTTCAACAAACCCAGGAGCCAGAGAGCCACTTTATTCTCCATATATCAATATGCAAATACTACGCTCTGGCTCCTAAATATTCTTTCTGGCTCCTGAATTTTAAACAGATTTGTCGACCCCTGCAGTAAAGTGCACGCTCCTCCCAAACTATTCCCAAATGCAGAGACAGTCGTTCTCGAAAAATCAGATGGCGAGCTGTAAACACTGCGCCGATATAGAACCGTATTCACTAAAGTGCACACTCCTGCCAACTTATTCCCAAATGCAGGGACAGTCCTTCTTAATAAATCTGATAGCAAGTGGTAAACATTGCACCATTAAATGACCATATGCACTAAAGTGCTCACTGCTCCCAAACTATTCTCAAATGCAGGGACCGTTCTTCTAAAGAAATCAGATTGCAAGAGGTAAGCACTGCGCTGTTATAAAACTGTATTCACTAAAGTGTAAACTCGTTCCAACTTATTCCCAAATGCAGGGACAGTCCTTCTCGAGAAAGTAGATGACAAGCAGTAAAAGTTGCGCCATTATACAGCCATATTCACTAAAGTACAAACTACTGCTAACCTATGCCCAAATGCATTAACATACCTGTCTGAGAAGTATTTACTGCACTGTTACACCGCCGTATTCACTAAAGTGCACACTATTAATATTAGGCTCAGGCCCAAAAGAACATTAAACACATTATTCATATATACAGTATACAGCAGAAGTGAGTACACCCCTGTGCAACATCACCTCTCAATAACTGCATTATTTGTCCGTTGACAAGTACAGTATTTCTTCTCACAAACAATCAAAAACAAATACTGAAAATACAGGCCCCAAAGTAGAAAAAGCACGGAGGTGGGAGTGTGATGATATGGGGCTGCATGAGTGCAAAAGGTGTTGGGATATGAAATTTATAGATGGCACCATGAATGCTAGCTGACAAGGTGACTCCCAGTACCAGAATGATAACGATCCGAAGCACACTGCCAAAATCACTAAAGAGTTCTAAAGAAGAAAAAAGTGCAAGTATGTCACATGACTTGAATCCAATAGAACATATTCAGGGTATTTAAGCAACACAACCCCTGGGCCTCTAGTTATCAAGCCGTCAACCGCAAATACGCTGGAATTCCGAAACTTATTTGTAGCGAGGCTGATTCGCCGTAGTTATCAAGCCCTACAGCCCGGCAAAAGTAGAATCTAGTGACATAACATACAATCCGCCGGACTCAGTCCGACACAGATCGATGGTTACGTCACTACAGATGTTACGAACGCAAGTTCGGCACAATCTGACTACATTTGGTAGTTATCAAATACCTACCAGGTACGCTCGCTACTATTCCGGGCCAGAACACCTGGTTTTCAATCCGCCGCCCTGGAGGCGGCGGATCCCATAGGAATCAATGGGAGTCTGACAGCAGCGAGAGCTCATGTTAGCTGCTGCCCGATATCCCATTGATTCCTATGGGAAGTGTCTGCACCTAACACCCTAACATGTACCCCGAGTCTAAACACCCCTAATCTGATCCCCGGACCCCGCCGCACCTAAATAAACTTATTGCCCCCTAAACCGCCGCTCCCGGACCCCGCCGCCACCTACATTATACCTATTAACCCCTAATCTGCCGCCCCCTACATAAAGTTATTAACCCCTATCCTGCCGATCCCGGACCCCGCCGCAAATAAATTGTTTAACCCCTAAACCGCCGCACCCGGAGCCTTCCGCCACCTACATTACATTTATTAACCCCTATCCTGCCCCCCCTACAGTACATTTATTAACCCCTAATCTACCCCCCTACACCGCCGCCACTATATTAAATGAATTAACCCCAAAACCTAAGTCTAACCCTAACACCCCCCTAACGTAAATATTATTTAAATTTATCTATAAAAATATTCCTATCATTAAATAAATTAATCCTATTTAAAACTAAATACTTACCTATAAAATAAACCCTAAGATAGCTACAATATAATTAATAATTACATTGTAGCTATTAAAGGGTTTATTTTTATTTTACAGGCAACTTTGTATTTATTTTAACTAGGTGCAATAGCTATTAAATAGTTAATAACTATTTAATAGCTACCTAGTTAAAATAATTACAAAATTACCTGTAAAATAAATCCTAACCTAAGTTACAAATACACCTAACACTACACTATCAATAAATTAATTAAATTAATAAACTACAATGATCTAAAATAAAATACAATTAAATAAACTAAACTATATTACAAAAAATAAAAAAATATTACAAGAATTTTAATCTAATTACACCTAATCTAAGCCCCCTGATAAAATAAAAAAGCCCCCCCAAAAAAATAAAATTCCCTACCCTAAACTAAATTACAAAAGTAATCAGCTCTTTTACCAGCCCTTAAAAGGGCTTTTGCGGGGCATTGCCCCAAAGTAATCAGCTCTTTTACCTGTAAAAAAAAAAAAGCAATACAATACCCCCCCAACATTACAACCCACCACCCACACACCCCTATTCTAAAACCCACCCGATCCCCCCTTAAAAAAACCTAACACTACCCCATAGAAGATCACCCTACCTTGAGCCGTGTTCACCCAGCCGGACACCACTGGTCATCCGATGGGGCAGAAGAGGACATCCTGACCGGCAGAAGTCTTCATCCGATCGGGGCAGAAGAGGTCCTCCAAGCAGCAGATGTCTTCATCCAAGCGGCATTTTCCATCTTCAATCAACCGGAGCAGAGCCATCTTGAATCCAGCCGACGCGGAGCCATCCTCTTCTTCCGATGTCCTAACAGTGAATGAAGGTTCCTTTAAATGACGTTATCCAAGATGGCGTACCTCGAATTCCGATTGGCTAATAGGATTCTATCAGCCAATCGGAATTAAGGTGGGAAAAATCCGATTGGCTGGTGTAATCAGCCAATCGGATTTAAGTTCAATCCGATTGGCTGATTGGATCAGCCAAAAGAATGCAACATCAATTGTATTGGCTGATCCAATCAGCCAATCGGATGGAACTTCAATCCGATTGGCTGATTATATCAGCCAATCGGATTTTTCCTACCTTAATTCCGATTGGCTATCAGCCAATCGGAATTCGAGGGACGCCATCTTGGATGACGTCATTTAAAGGAACCTTCATTCGCTGTTAGGACACCGGAAGAAGAGGATGGCTTCGCGTCGGCTGGATTCAAGATGGCTCTGCTCCGGTTGATTGAAGATAGAAGATGCCGCTTGGATGAAGACATCTGCTGCTTGGAGGACCTCTTCTGCCCCGATCGGATGAAGACTTCTGCCGGTCCGGATGTCCTCTTCTGCCCCATCGGATGACCAGTGGTGCCCAGCTGGGTGAACACGGCTCAAGGTAGGGTGATCTTCAATGGGGTAGTGTTAGGTTTTTATAGGGGGGATCGGGTGGGTTTTAGAGTAGGGGTGTGTGGTTGGTGGGTTGTAATGTTAGGAGGGTATTGTATTCCTTTTTTTTTACAAGTAAAAGAGCTGATTACTTTGGGGCAATGCCCCGCAAAAAGCACTTTTAAGGGATGGTAAAAGAGCTGATTACTTTTGTAATTTAGTTTAGGGAGGATAGGGGTTAATAACTTTATGTAGGTGGCGGTGGTATAGGGGGCAGCAGATTAGGGGTTAATAGGTATAATGTAGGTGGCGGCAGGGTCCGGGAGCGGCGGTTTAGGGGTTCATATATTTATTATAGTTGCAGCGGGGTCCGGGAGCGGCGGTTTAGGGGGTAATAAGTTTATTTAGGTGCGGGGGGCTCCGGGAGCGGCGGTTTAGGGGGAAACACTGTATAGTATAGTGTGGGTGCTTAGTGACAGGCTAGCAAGAAAGCTGCGAAAAAGCCAATGAGCAGCGAGATCGATGACTGTCACTTAACAACAGTCCACTGCTCATCGCTCCGTACTTGGTGCGCGGCTTCTTGACAGCTTTCTTGATAACTTTGGCGAACGTATTCAGGTCTGCGGCGGCGATGTAAGGCGAGCTTAGGAGAGCGTATTGGGCCGGCGAATGCAGGTAGGTAGACAGCTTGATAACTAGAGGCCCTGGTCTCTGAAGAATGGCAGAACATCTCTCCATAAATTTGTGCCAAACTGGCATCCTCCATGCCAAGGAGTATTGAGTCTGACATCAAAAATAAAGGTGCACATACAAAGTATTGAAAAAATAAAAGATATCAATCTCAGTAATAAAAAGTACTGACACTTGTTGCATTGAGTTACTACTGTGGGGCCGGTACTGTTCATATAGCAAATCTAAATTGTTAATTTTCAATTTTATATAAAAGCAAATAACCTATTGTTTAAATTAGAACTTATGCAATTACTGTAAGGTGATAGAAGTTTGAATAATTTGACATTTAAGTTTTATTGCACAGGAGTGTACTTACTTCTGTTTTATACCATATAAGATAGATAGATAAAAATAGAAATATATAGATAGATAGAAAGATAGATAGACAGTTTTATGTCCTTTAGGTAATGAGAGGGTGAATATTTGTTCTAAATGGTTAAATGAAGAGGCCAAAAAGGAGAAAATGATCTGTTCTACATAAAGCATTTAACAGAACACATCTAACATCGCTGAAAGGTCAATTACGTGATTCCAAAATACTATGGCTTTCATTCTCCCCACACACTGGGGTTAGCTACAAAGTGATCTCCTGCTATAAAGCTTTATATTAAAGGGACATGGGAGCCAAAATTAAACTTTCATAATTCAGGTAAAAACTTCCAATTTACTTTGATTTTCATAAACTGCTGCTCCATAAACTCTCTCGCCAATTTAGAGTTGGTGGATGAAAATCACCCCCCCCCCCCCCGAAATCATTTGACCGGAGTGATTGACCAGCCCTACTCACAAGCAAATGGCTATGAGAGGGTAGGGGGACAAATTTGCACAGGCATTTGCCTGTGAAATGTAAAATATGGGGAACAAATGCGCCCCACAATCTACGATCAAATGTGGACATGTTAACAACATTTCAATCCTCTCCATCCGCAGATTGATAAATCTTGTCCACAGAGTCAGCTACCAGCAGACCTGATATCAGTAACAATGTAACCAATATATGACTGAGCTGTACTTATACCAGTTATACTAGAGGTTGTTTATACAAAGAGTCAGACCTGATATCAGTAACAATGTAACCAGTGTATGACTGAGCTGTACTTATACCAGTTATACTAGAGGCGGTTTATACAAAGAGTCAGACCTGATATCAGTAACAATGTAACCAGTGTATGACTGAGCTGTACTTGTACCAGTTATACTAGAGGCTGTATATACAAAGAGTCAGACCTGATATCAGTAACAATGTAACCAGTGTATGACTGAGCTGTACTTGTACCAGTTATACTAGAGGTTGTATATACAAAGAGTCAGACCTGATATCAGTAACAATGTAACCAGTGTATGACTGAGCTGTACTTGTACCAGTTATACTAGAGGTTGTATATACAAAGAGTCAGACCTGATATCAGTAACAATGTAACCAGTGTATGACTGAGCTGTACTTGTACCAGTTATACTAGAGGTTGTATATACAAAGAGTCAGACCTGATATCAGTAACAATGTAACCAGTGTATGACTGAGCTGTACTTATACCAGTTATACTAGAGGCTGTATATACAAAGAGTCAGACCTGATATCAGTAACAATGTAACCAGTGTATGACTGAGCTGTGCTATACCAGTTATACTAGAGGCTATATATACAAAGAGTCAGACCTGATATCAGTAACAATGTAACCAGTGTATGACTGAGCTGTTCTTATACCAGTTATACTAGAGGCTGTATATACATAGAGTCAGACCTGATATCAGTAACAATGTAACCAGTGTATGACTGAGCTGTACTATACCAGTTATACTAGAGGCTGTATATACAAAGAGTCAGACCTGATATCAGTAACAATGTAACCAGTGTATGACTGAGCTGTACTTATACCAGTTATACTAGAGGCTGTATATACAAAGAGTCAGACCTGATATCAGTAACAATGTAACCAGTGTATGACTGAGCTGTGCTATACCAGTTATACTAGAGGCTATATATACAAAGAGTCAGACCTGATATCAGTAACAATGTAACCAGTGTATGACTGAGCTGTACTTGTACCAGTTATACTAGAGGCTGTATATACACAGAGTCAGACCTGATATCAGTAACAATGTAACCAGTGTATGACTGAGCTGTGCTATACCAGTTATACTAGAGGCTGTTTATACAAAGAGTCAGACCTGATATCAGTAACAATGTAACCAGTGTATGACTGAGCTGTACTTGTACCAGTTATACTAGAGGCTGTATATACAAAGAGACAGACCTGATATCAGTAACAATGTAACCAGTGTATGACTGAGCTGTGCTATACCAGTTATACTAGAGGCTATATATACAAAGAGTCAGACCTGATATCAGTAACAATGTAACCAGTGTATGACTGAGCTGTACTTGTACCAGTTATACTAGAGGCTGTTTATACAAAGAGTCAGACCTGATATCAGTAACAATGTAACCAGTGTATGACTGAGCTGTACTTGTACCAGTTATACTAGAGGTTGTATATACAAAGAGTCAGACCTGATATCAGTAACAATGTAACCAGTGTATGACTGAGCTGTACTTATACCAGTTATACTAGACGCTGTTTATATAAAGAGTCAGACCTGATATCAGTAACAATGTAACCAGTGTATGACTGAGCTGTACTTGTTCCAGTTATACTAGAGGCTGTTTATACAAAGAGTCAGACCTGATATCAGTAACAATGTAACCAGTGTATGACTGAGCTGTACTTATACCAGTTATACTAGAGGCTGTTTATACAAAGAGTCAGACCTGATATCAGTAACAATGTAACCAGTGTATGACTGAGCTGTACTTATACCAGTTATACTAGAGGCTGTTTATACACAGAGTCAGACCTGATATCAGTAACAATGTAACCAGTGTATGACTGACCTGTACTTATACCAGTTATACTAGAGGCTGTATATACAAAGAGTCAGACCTGATATCAGTAACAATGTAACCAGTGTATGACTGAGCTGTACTTATACCAGTTATACTAGAGGCTGTATATACAAAGAGTCAGACCTGATATCAGTAACAATGTAACCAGTGTATGACTGAGCTGTACTTATACCAGTTATACTAGAGGCTGTATATACACAGAGTCAGACCTGATATCAGTAACAATGTAACCAGTGTATGACTGAGCTGTACTTATACCAGTTATACTAGAGGCTGTATATACACAGAGTCAGACCTGATATCAGTAACAATGTAACCAGTGTATGACTGAGCTGTACTTGTACCAGTTATACTAGAGGCTGTATATACAAAGAGTCAGACCTGATATCAGTAACAATGTAACCAGTGTATGACTGAGCTGTACTTGTACCAGTTATACTAGAGGCTGTTTATACAAAGAGTCAGACCTGATATCAGTAACAATGTAACCAGTGTATGACTGAGCTGTACTTGTACCAGTTATACTAGAGGCTGTATATACATAGAGTCAGACCTGATATCAGTAACAATGTAACCAGTGTATGACTGAGCTGTACTATACCAGTTATACTAGAGGCTGTATATACAAAGAGTCAGACCTGATATCAGTAACAATGTAACCAGTGTATGACTGAGCTGTACTTATACCAGTTATACTAGAGGCTGTATATACAAAGAGTCAGACCTGATATCAGTAACAATGTAACCAGTGTATGACTGAGCTGTGCTATACCAGTTATACTAGAGGCTATATATACAAAGAGTCAGACCTGATATCAGTAACAATGTAACCAGTGTATGACTGAGCTGTACTTGTACCAGTTATACTAGAGGCTGTATATACACAGAGTCAGACCTGATATCAGTAACAATGTAACCAGTGTATGACTGAGCTGTGCTATACCAGTTATACTAGAGGCTGTTTATACAAAGAGTCAGACCTGATATCAGTAACAATGTAACCAGTGTATGACTGAGCTGTACTTGTACCAGTTATACTAGAGGCTGTATATACAAAGAGACAGACCTGATATCAGTAACAATGTAACCAGTGTATGACTGAGCTGTGCTATACCAGTTATACTAGAGGCTATATATACAAAGAGTCAGACCTGATATCAGTAACAATGTAACCAGTGTATGACTGAGCTGTACTTGTACCAGTTATACTAGAGGCTGTTTATACAAAGAGTCAGACCTGATATCAGTAACAATGTAACCAGTGTATGACTGAGCTGTACTTGTACCAGTTATACTAGAGGTTGTATATACAAAGAGTCAGACCTGATATCAGTAACAATGTAACCAGTGTATGACTGAGCTGTACTTATACCAGTTATACTAGACGCTGTTTATATAAAGAGTCAGACCTGATATCAGTAACAATGTAACCAGTGTATGACTGAGCTGTACTTGTTCCAGTTATACTAGAGGCTGTTTATACAAAGAGTCAGACCTGATATCAGTAACAATGTAACCAGTGTATGACTGAGCTGTACTTATACCAGTTATACTAAAGGCTGTTTATACAAAGAGTCAGACCTGATATCAGTAACAATGTAACCAGTGTATGACTGAGCTGTACTTATACCAGTTATACTAGAGGCTGTTTATACACAGAGTCAGACCTGATATCAGTAACAATGTAACCAGTGTATGACTGACCTGTACTTATACCAGTTATACTAGAGGCTGTATATACAAAGAGTCAGACCTGATATCAGTAACAATGTAACCAGTGTATGACTGAGCTGTACTTATACCAGTTATACTAGAGGCTGTTTATACAAAGAGTCAGACCTGATATCAGTAACAATGTAACCAGTGTATGACTGAGCTGTACTTATACCAGTTATACTAGAGGCTGTATATACACAGAGTCAGACCTGATATCAGTAACAATGTAACCAGTGTATGACTGAGCTGTACTTATACCAGTTATACTAGAGGCTGTATATACACAGAGTCAGACCTGATATCAGTAACAATGTAACCAGTGTATGACTGAGCTGTACTTGTACCAGTTATACTAGAGGCTGTATATACAAAGAGTCAGACCTGATATCAGTAACAATGTAACCAGTGTATGACTGAGCTGTACTTGTACCAGTTATACTAGAGGCTGTTTATACAAAGAGTCAGACCTGATATCAGTAACAATGTAACCAGTGTATGACTGAGCTGTACTTGTACCAGTTATACTAGAGGCTGTTTATACAAAGAGTCAGACCTGATATCAGTAACAATGTAACCAGTGTATGACTGAGCTGTACTATACCAGTTATACTAGAGGCTGTTTATACAAAGAGTCAGACCTGATATCAGTAACAATGTAACCAGTGTATGACTGAGCTGTACTTATACCAGTTATACTAGAGGCTGTTTATACAAAGAGTCAGACCTGATGTCAGTAACAATGTAACCAGTGTATGACTGAGCTGTACTTATACCAGTTATACTAGAGGCTGTATATACAAAGAGTCAGACCTGATATCAGTAACAATGTAACCAGTGTATAACTGAGCTGTACTTGTACCAGTTATACTAGAGGCTGTATATACAAAGAGTCAGACCTGATATCAGTAACAATGTAACCAGTGTATGACTGAGCTGTACTTATACCAGTTATACTAGAGGCTGTATATACACAGAGTCAGACCTGATATCAGTAACAATGTAACCAGTGTATGACTGAGCTGTACTTATACCAGTTATACTAGAGGCTGTATATACACAGAGTCAGACCTGATATCAGTAACAATGTAACCAGTGTATGACTGAGCTGTACTATACCAGTTATACTAGAGGTTGTATATACACAGAGTCAGACCTGATATCAGTAACAATGTAACCAGTGTATGACTGAGCTGTACTATACCAGTTATACTAGAGGCTGTATATACAAAGAGTCAGACCTGATATCAGTAACAATGTAACCAGTGTATGACTGAGCTGTACTTGTACCAGTTATACTAGAGGCTGTATATACAAAGAGTCAGACCTGATATCAGTAACAATGTAACCAGTGTATGACTGAGCTGTACTTGTACCAGTTATACTAGAGGCTGTTTATACAAAGAGTCAGACCTGATATCAGTAACAATGTAACCAGTGTATGACTGAGCTGTACTATACCAGTTATACTAGAGGCTGTTTATACAAAGAGTCAGACCTGATATCAGTAACAATGTAACCAGTGTATGACTGAGCTGTACTTATACCAGTTATACTAGAGGCTGTTTATACAAAGAGTCAGACCTGATGTCAGTAACAATGTAACCAGTGTATAACTGAGCTGTACTTGTACCAGTTATACTAGAGGCTGTATATACACAGAGTCAGACCTGATATCAGTAACAATGTAACCAGTGTATGACTGAGCTGTACTATACCAGTTATACTAGAGGCTGTTTATACAAAGAGTCAGACCTGATATCAGTAACAATGTAACCAGTGTATGACTGAGCTGTACTTATACCAGTTATACTAGAGGCTGTTTATACAAAGAGTCAGACCTGATATCAGTAACAATGTAACCAGTGTATGACTGAGCTGTACTTATACCAGTTATACTAGAGGCTGTATATACAAAGAGTCAGACCTGATATCAGTAACAATGTAACCAGTGTATGACTGAGCTGTACTATACCAGTTATACTAGAGGCTGTTTATACAAAGAGTCAGACCTGATATCAGTAACAATGTAACCAGTGTATGACTGAGCTGTACTTATACCAGTTATACTAGAGGCTGTTCATACAAAGAGTCAGACCTGATATCAGTAACAATGTAACCAGTGTATGACTGAGCTGTACTTATACCAGTTATACTAGAGGCTGTTTATACACAGAGTAAGACCTGATATCAGTAACAATGTAACCAGTGTATGACTGACCTGTACTTATACCAGTTATACTAGAGGCTGTATATACAAAGAGTCAGACCTGATATCAGTAACAATGTAACCAGTGTATGACTGAGCTGTACTTATACCAGTTATACTAGAGGCTGTATATACAAAGAGTCAGACCTGATATCAGTAACAATGTAACCAGTGTATGACTGAGCTGTACTTATACCAGTTATACTAGAGGCTGTATATACACAGAGTCAGACCTGATATCAGTAACAATGTAACCAGTGTATGACTGAGCTGTACTTATACCAGTTATACTAGAGGCTGTATATACACAGAGTCAGACCTGATATCAGTAACAATGTAACCAGTGTATGACTGAGCTGTACTTATACCAGTTATACTAGAGGCTGTATATACAAAGAGTCAGACCTGATATCAGTAACAATGTAACCAGTGTATGACTGAGCTGTACTTGTACCAGTTATACTAGAGGCTGTTTATACAAAGAGTCAGACCTGATATCAGTAACAATGTAACCAGTGTATGACTGAGCTGTACTTGTACCAGTTATACTAGAGGCTGTTAATACAAAGAGTCAGACCTGATATCAGTAACAATGTAACCAGTGTATGACTGAGCTGTACTATACCAGTTATACTAGAGGCTGTTTATACAAAGAGTCAGACCTGATATCAGTAACAATGTAACCAGTGTATGACTGAGCTGTACTTATACCAGTTATACTAGAGGCTGTTTATACAAAGAGTCAGACCTGATGTCAGTAACAATGTAACCAGTGTATGACTGAGCTGTACTTATACCAGTTATACTAGAGGCTGTATATACAAAGAGTCAGACCTGATATCAGTAACAATGTAACCAGTGTATAACTGAGCTGTACTTGTACCAGTTATACTAGAGGCTGTATATACAAAGAGTCAGACCTGATATCAGTAACAATGTAACCAGTGTATGACTGAGCTGTACTTATACCAGTTATACTAGAGGCTGTATATACACAGAGTCAGACCTGATATCAGTAACAATGTAACCAGTGTATGACTGAGCTGTACTTATACCAGTTATACTAGAGGCTGTATATACACAGAGTCAGACCTGATATCAGTAACAATGTAACCAGTGTATGACTGAGCTGTACTATACCAGTTATACTAGAGGTTGTATATACACAGAGTCAGACCTGATATCAGTAACAATGTAACCAGTGTATGACTGAGCTGTACTATACCAGTTATACTAGAGGCTGTATATACAAAGAGTCAGACCTGATATCAGTAACAATGTAACCAGTGTATGACTGAGCTGTACTTGTACCAGTTATACTAGAGGCTGTATATACAAAGAGTCAGACCTGATATCAGTAACAATGTAACCAGTGTATGACTGAGCTGTACTTGTACCAGTTATACTAGAGGCTGTTTATACAAAGAGTCAGACCTGATATCAGTAACAATGTAACCAGTGTATGACTGAGCTGTACTATACCAGTTATACTAGAGGCTGTTTATACAAAGAGTCAGACCTGATATCAGTAACAATGTAACCAGTGTATGACTGAGCTGTACTTATACCAGTTATACTAGAGGCTGTTTATACAAAGAGTCAGACCTGATGTCAGTAACAATGTAACCAGTGTATAACTGAGCTGTACTTGTACCAGTTATACTAGAGGCTGTATATACACAGAGTCAGACCTGATATCAGTAACAATGTAACCAGTGTATGACTGAGCTGTACTATACCAGTTATACTAGAGGCTGTTTATACAAAGAGTCAGACCTGATATCAGTAACAATGTAACCAGTGTATGACTGAGCTGTACTTATACCAGTTATACTAGAGGCTGTTTATACAAAGAGTCAGACCTGATATCAGTAACAATGTAACCAGTGTATGACTGAGCTGTACTTATACCAGTTATACTAGAGGCTGTATATACAAAGAGTCAGACCTGATATCAGTAACAATGTAACCAGTGTATGACTGAGCTGTACTTGTACCAGTTATACTAGAGGCTGTTTATACAAAGAGTCAGACCTGATATCACTAACAATGTAACCAGTGTATGACTGAGCTGTACTTGTACCAGTTATACTAGAGGCTGTATAAACAAAGAGTCAGACCTGATATCAGTAACAATGTAACCAGTGTATGACTGAGCTGTACTTATACCAGTTATACTAGAGGCTGTATATACAAAGAGTCAGACCTGATATCAGTAACAATGTAACCAGTGTATGACTGAGCTGTACTTGTACCAGTTATACTAGAGGCTGTATATACAAAGAGTCAGACCTGATATCAGTAACAATGTAACCAGTGTATGACTGAGCTGTACTTGTACCAGTTATACTAGAGGCTGTATATACAAAGAGTCAGACCTGATATCAGTAACAATGTAACCAGTGTATGACTGAGCTGTACTTGTACCAGTTATACTAGAGGCTGTATATACAAAGAGTCAGACCTGATATCAGTAACAATGTAACCAGTGTATGACTGAGCTGTACTTGTACCACTTATACTAGAGGCGGTTTATACAAAGAGTCAGACCTGATATCAGTAACAATGTAACCAGTGTATGACTGAGCTGTACTATACCAGTTATACTAGAGGCTGTTTATACAAAGAGTCAGACCTGATATCAGTAACAATGTAACCAGTGTATGACTGAGCTGTACTTATACCAGTTATACTAGAGGCTGTATATACATAGAGTCAGACCTGATATCATTAACAATGTAACCAGTGTATGACTGAGCTGTACTATACCAGTTATACTAGAGGCTGTTTATACAAAGAGTCAGACCTGATATCAGTAACAATGTAACCAGTGTATGACTGAGCTGTACTATACCAGTTATACTAGAGGCTGTTTATACAAAGAGTCAGACCTGATGTCAGTAACAATGTAACCAGTGTATAACTGAGCTGTACTTATACCAGTTATACTAGACGCTGTTTATACAAAGAGTCAGACCTGATATCAGTAACAATGTAACCAGTGTATGACTGAGCTGTACTTATACCAGTTATACTAGAGGCTGTATATACAAAGAGTCAGACCTGATATCAGTAACAATGTAACCAGTGTATGACTGAGCTGTACTTGTACCAGTTATACTAGAGGCTGTATATACAAAGAGTCAGCTTCCAGCAGACCTGATAACTCAGGTAAGGATGTGGACATATAAGAAGGCCAAATGACACATAAAGACTAAATAATTAAAGCAGAAAGCAGACCGGGCAGCTGGACCACCAGTTCCTATCTTAGGTATTGTCAAGGAAAGCATCAAAGCATTAATCTCAGTTGCACTCGCTGTGGTCTGCCCAGTATTTTATCTATTCTGCTCCATCCAAAACAGCTGACTCAGACAATAATCCTAGAACTGCCTTCCCTAGATCATCAGCCCTACATTTATTTCCGGACCAGAAATTGTTTCAGGGAAGACGTCCTTAAAAGCTTTGTGTTTGTGATGAAGGTCTACTCTGTTGATTAATAAGCGTTTCATAATAGGTGCTGCTTTAATATCATCTAGGTCTGATGCCGTTAATGAAATATAAATGCCTGAGTTAATGATGTGGCCAGGAGAGACTGTGGGCAACTGGTAGCAAGTGTGCACGTATGATATCACTCAGGCGTTGGCTTTTACTCTCCCACTCACTCATGTGCCAACAAAAGCTATTAAGTTTTGGCACAGAAAACAAAGACCACTAAAGAGAGAGGTCACCACCTACAAAATCAGCATTATAGAATTTAACCATCTCAGTGCCGCTCTGGTCTGATCCAATATGATGGGACATGCTACTTCCCTGATAACTTGACTTGATACTTTTTATTGGAGCGAAAGGCCAACAAATATATGCAAAACATCAAAGATCAGCCAGGAGGAATATGGAGAAGTATTCACACATAGATACTGCATGTATACAGACATACACAAATAAACATACACACATGTGGGGGAAGACACTTCCATATTTCTGAGAACCAGAGGAGTATTCATACATTCATATATACATACTTGTATACAAACATACATACATATATTTATACATGCATACATACATAAATACACATATATATAAATACATACATATATAAATACACATATACATACATATATATATATATACACACACATGTATACAAACATACATAGATATATAAATGCACATACATATATATACATACATACATACATACATATATATACATACATACAAACATACATATATAAATACACATATACATACATATATACATATATAAGACTCTCACCCTAGTGTACCTGCACCCCACTGGGTACCCAGGCCAAGGGAAGCACTACAGGACTTAAACCTAGTTCGTTACACAGACACTGAAGTGTGCCCAGCAAATGTAACGTAAAGATTGTGACAGATGATTACCTCAGTGTAATGTAGAAAGTAACATATTGAAAGTTAAAAGAAAAACAAGCAAAATAAATGAACCAACATAGCAGTGCCACGTATTGTGTGGCACAATAAAACGTACCAAATAGGCTGTATATGAAATGTATCCAGAAGTTTTCAAAAGTGTGCACAAAGGTGTATGTGTGGTTGGTGTGTGTTCATATCTGTGTACTTCTGCTTGTGTACATGAGTAAGTCATTGTGTCCTTGTATGTTTGTATATATGTACATTTACATAAATATGTGTGTGTGCGCATGTGTCTACATGCACAAATTAGTCAGTGTTTCCTTGTGTGTGTTGGTATGTGCATTTACATAAGTGCACCTGTGCATGCTCATGTGTGTTGGTGTGCATGTGTGAGTCTGTGTCCCTGTTTGTGTATCTATATATATATATATATATATATATATATATGCGCATTGGTATGAGTGTATGTGTGTGCATGTATATGTGTGTGCATGTATATGTGCTTAAATGCATGTTTGTAGTTTGTCCTTGTACGTGTGTTTATTGACATGTGTGCATGTGTTTATGAGTGAACCTGTGTGTGCTTTTATGCATGTGTAGGTGTATTTATATGAGTGTACGGGTTTACGTGTGTGTGCATGTGTTTATGAGTGAACCTGCGTGTCCTTGTATGCATGTGTAGGTGCATTTATATGAGTGTACGGGTTTACGTGCGTGTGCGTGTCTTTATGAGTGAACCTGCGTGTCCTTGTATGCATGTGTAGGTGCATTTATATGAGTGTACGGGTTTACGTGCGTGTGCATGTGTTTATGAGTGAACCTGCGTGTCCTTGTATGCATGTGTAGGTGCATTTATATGAGTGTACGGGTTTACGTGTGTGTACATGTGTTTATGAGTGAACCTGTGTGTGCTTTTATGCATGTGTAGGTGCATTTATATAAGTGTACGGGTTTACGTGTATGTGCATGTGTTTATGAGTGAACCTGCGTGTCCTTGTATGCATGTGCATTTATATGAGTGTACGGGTTTACGTGTGTGTACATGTGTTTATGAGTGAACCTGCGTGTCCTTGTATGCATGTGTAGGTGCATTTATATGAGTGTACGGGTTTACGTGCGTGTGCATGTGTTTATGAGTGAACCTGTGTGTCCTTGCATGCATGTGTAGGTGCATTTATATGAGTGTACGGGTTTACGTGTGTGTACATGTGTTTATGAGTGAACCTGCGTGTCCTTGTATGCATGTGTAGGTGCATTTATATGAGTGTACGGGTTTACGTGCGTGTGCATGTGTTTATGAGTGAATCTGTGGGTCCTTGTATGCATGTGTAGGGGCATTTATATGAGTGTACGGGTTTACGTGCGTGTGCATGTGTTTATGAGTGAATCTGTGGGTCCTTGTATGCATGTGTAGGGGCATTTATATGAGTGAATCTGTGGGTCCTTGTATGCATGTGTAGGGGCATTTATATGAGTGAACCTGTGGGTCCTTGTATGCATGTGCAGGTGCATTTATATGAGTGTACGGGTTTACGTGTGTGTGTATGTGTTTATGAGTGAATCTGTGGGTCCTTGTATGCATGTGTAGGTGCATTTATATGAGTGAACCTGTGGGTCCTTGTATGCATGTGTAGGTGCATTTATATGTGTAGGTGAATTTATATGAGTGTACGTGCGTGTGCGCAAGTGCATTTGGGTACTGCTGCATATTATGGCACTAAAAGAAATTTCTTAAAAGAGAAACATTTATCTGATTGCTGTACTTTTGTACAGTTTCAAACACAAATTTGTCCAACTGGAAAGATCATTTTTAAACTCACGGTGACTGACAGCAGGTTGGCGCAGGATGCGTCAGGTTCAAGGGACAGATGTTCTGGTAAAGTCGTGAGGTCTATCACCAGGAAGACATATTCAGCTGAAGCAATAAACTTGATATATCCACAGGTCACATACCAAGAGCAATCATAAGTAGCTTACATTATATTACAACAATTGATTTCAGGTATTCTCTGAATTAAATATATATCATTTTAATACCTCATTAAAAAGAATAGTTACCATAAATTTCCACTGCATAAGAAACCAGATTAGGACATTATACTACAGTTCAGC
This sequence comes from Bombina bombina, assembly GCF_027579735.1. NCBI lineage: Eukaryota > Metazoa > Chordata > Amphibia > Anura > Bombinatoridae > Bombina > Bombina bombina. The sequence goes on along the minus strand of NC_069506.1, from coordinate 295,334,109 downwards.
CCGCAGGAAGCTGCACTTTAATGTGCTCTATATAGGAGGATAGATCTAGGAATATGTGTTTAAATGATATTTGTCCCAGAATGTATATTAAGATAGTGTCAGGGGACACGTCAGGTAGCAGAACTACAGCATGTAATGGTTACAGGATATAAAACCCACAACCCAATACCCCATAAAACAGTTAACCATGCACATTAATAAATATATGTGCTGTCATTTCATTATTTTGCCAATTTTCATATAATTTTACAATGATCTTTTTTCCCACTGCCTGCTGGATCTTAATAACCTTGTAACATGCTACATGTTGACTGCTTGATCAGTGCTGAAGCTCATCCCTAAATGGATCTGTCCCTAACTGGTCACAGTTAAGGAGATCAGATAAACACAGGCAAAAGCTTTTTTCAGGGGATATGTACAATTATATAACATTACTTTAATGTCTTGGCCTCCAGAGATGTTTGTAATGCAGATATTTACAATTCCTAAAGCTACTGCTACACATATCTCTATACAGAAACATGTGCCTGTCTTCTAAGATCATTTGTAGATCCTGAGTTTCATATGGACCTTATATTTTATTTCTATGTCCTGAGATCGACATAGCTGGTTCCTCAATTTTATTTCTAGTTCCAGAGTTTGCTATAGCTGGTTCCTCACTTTTATTTCTAGGTCCTGAGTTTGATAAACTGGATCCTCAATTTTATTTCTAGTTCCAGAGTTTGCTATAGATGGCTCCTCACTGTTATTTGTAGCTCATGAGTTTCATATGGCCCCTATATTTTATTTGTATGTCCTGAGATCAACATAGCTGGCTCCTCACTGTTATTTGTAGTTCCTGAGTATCATATAGCCCCAAAATTTTATTTTTATGTCCTGAGATTGACATAGCTGGTTCCTCACTTTTATTGCTAGGTCCTGAGTTTGATAAACTGGCTCCTCACTTTTATTTCTAATTCCTGAGTTTGATAAACTGGCTCCTCACTTTTATTTTTAATTCCTGAGTTTCATATAGCTTGTGCCTATATTTTATTTCTAGTTCCTGAGTTTGATAAACTGGTTCCTCACTTTTATTTCTAGTTCCTGAGTTTGATAAACTGGTTCCTCACTTTTATTTCTAGTTACTGAGTTTGATATAGCTGGTTCCTCACTTTTATTTCTAGTTACTGAGTTTGATATAGCTGGTTCCTCACTTTTATTTCTAGCTCCTGAGTTTGATATAGTTTGTTCATCGCTTTTATATCTAATTCCTGAGTTTGATAAACTGGCTCCTCACTTTTGTTTCTAGCTCCTGAGTTTGATAAACTGGCTCCTCACTTTTATTTCTAGCTCCTGAGTTTGATATAGCTGGTTCCTCACTTATATTTCTAGCTCCTGAGTTTGTTATAGCTGGCTCCTCACTTTTATTCCTGTCTCATAAATTTAATACAGCTTTCTTGTCAGTTTCTTCTGGTTCCTGGGTTTGATATAGCTGGTTCATCGCTTTTATATCTAATTCCTGAGTTTGATAAACTGGCTCCTCACTTTTATTTCTAGCTCCTGAGTTTGATATAGCTGGTTCCTCACTTTTATTTCTACCTCCTGAGTTTGTTATATCTGGTTCCTCGCTTTAATTCCTGGCTCCTAAATTTAATATAGCTTTCTCATCAGTTTCTTCTCGTTCCTGGGTTTGATATAGCTGGTTCCTCATTTTTTTTCCTGGTTTTAATAAAGCTGGCTCCTCAATTCTGTCTATGGCTACTGGGTTTTATATAGATTTGTAAAGCCCAGCTATTGGCCCCTATTTATCAACCTGTCAACTTACTTGCATTTAACAGCACCAATACGCTCGCCTAAGATCGCCTAACATCGCTGCCGTGGACCTGAATACATTCTCCAAAGTTACCAAAAAAGCTGTCAAAAAGCTGCGCACCAAGATGCCTAACAGTCATCGATCTTGCTGCTCTTTGGCTTTTTCCCAGCTTTATTGGTACCCTGTCACTAAACACCCACACTATACTAAACTGATTAACCCCTATCGCGCCGCTCCTGGACCCCGCCGCCACTAAATAAAGTTATTAACCCCTAAACCGCCGCTCCCGGAGCCCACCGCCACCTACATTATACTTATTAACCCCTAATCAGCCGCCCCCTACACCGCCGCCACCTACATTATGTTATTAACCCCTAATCTGCTGCCCCTACACAGCCGCCACCTACATTATACTTATTAACCCCTAATCTGCCCCCCCATCACCGCCGCCACCTACATTATGTTATTAACCCCTAATCTGCCGTCCCCTACACCGCCGCCACCTACATTATGTTATCAACCCCTAATCTGCCGTCCCCATCACCGCCGCCACCTACATTATGTTATTAACCCCTAATCTGCCGTCCTCAACGTCGCCACCACTATATTACATTTATTAAGCCCTAAATCTAAGTCTAACCCTAACACCCCCTAACTTAAATCTAATTTAAATACAAAAATTACTCTCATTAACTACATTATTCCTATTTAAAACTAAATACTTACCTATAAAATAAACCCTAAGATAGCTACAATATAACTAATAGTTACATTGTATCTAGCTTAGGGTTTATTTTTATTTTACAGGCAAGTTTGTATCTATTTTAACTAGGTAGAATAGTTATTAAATAGTTATTAACTATTTAATAACTACCTAGCTAAAATAAATACAAAAGTACCTGTAAAATAAAACCTAACCTAAGTTACAATAACACCTAACACTACACTACAATTAAATAAATGACATAAATTAAATACAAAATAACCTAAATTAAATTAAATTAGCTAAAGTACAAAAAAACAACACTAAATTACAGAAAATAATAAACAAATTACAGAAATTTAAACTATTTACACCTAATCAAAATAAAAAAGCCCCCCAAAATTAAAAAAACCTAGCCTAAACTAAACTACCAATAGCCCTTAAAAGGGCATTGCCCCAAAGTAATCAGCTCTTTTACCTGAAAAAAAAATACAAACAACCCACCCAACAGTAAAACCCACCACCCACACAACCAACCCCCCAAAAAAAACTAACTAAAAAAACCTAAGCTCCCCATTGCCCTGAAAAGGGCATTTGGATGAGCATTGCCCTTAAAAGGGCAGTTCGCTCTTTTGCAGCCCAAAGCCCTAACCAAAAAATAAAACCCACCCAATATACCCTTAAAAAACCTAACACTAACCCCCTGAATATCAACTTACCGGGAGACGTCTTCATCCAAGCCGGGCAGAAGTGGTCCTCCAGACGGGCAGAAGTCTTCATCCAAGCCGGGCAGAAGTGGTCCTCCAGACGGCAGAAGTCTTCATCCAGATGGCATCTTCTATCTTCATCCATCCGGCGCGGAGCCGGTCCATCTTCAAGACATCCGATGCAGAGCATCCTCTTCGGCCGACGACTACCCGACGAATGAAGGTAGAAAAATCCTATTGGCTGATGCAATCAGGATTGAACTTCAAATCCTATTGGCTGATTGGAACAGCCAATAGAATGCAAGCTCAATTCTATTGGTTGTTCCAAACAGCCAATAGGATTGAAGTTCAATCCTATTGGCTGATTGCATCAGTCAATAGGATTTTTTCTACCTTAATTCCAATTGGCTGAATTCTATCAGCCAATCGGAATCTAAGGGACGCTATCTTGGTGTGGGGGGGGGGGGGCAGATTAGGGGTTAATAAGTATAATGTAGGTGGCGGCGGTGTAGGGGGCAGAAGATTAGGGGTGTTTAGACTCAGGGTATATGTTAGGGTGTTAGGTGTAAACGTAACTTTATTCTCCCATAGGAATCAATGGGATATCGGGCAGCAGCGAACATGAGCTTTCGCTGCTTTCAGACTCCCATTGATTCCTATGCATACGCCGCCTCCAGGGCAGCGGATTGAAAACCAGGTACGCGGGCTGGAATAGTGCCGCGCGTACCTGGTAGAAATTTGATAAGTAGCAAAAGTAGTCAGATAGTGCCGAATTTGCATTCGGAACATCTGTAATGACGTAAGCATCGATCTGTGTCGTGACCGGCGGATCGTATATTACGTCACAAAATTCTACTTTTGCCAGTCTGTAGGCTTTGATAAATAAGGCGAATCAGGCTCTCCACAAATACGCTGCAGAATTCCAGCGTATTTGCGGTTGACGGCTTCATAAATAGGGGCCATTATGTGCTACTGTGTATCAAAAACACTTAAAATATCAGGAATTAAACATACATCATCCAATGGGGGCTGCATATGCATACATAAAAAATAAAAAAAGGAAAAATAACCTTTTGCCTCTAAGAAAGCATATTATTATTATTATTATCAGTTGCTGAGCCATGGGGGATTCATAAGTTGTACATTTTATGTTTTAGGAACACTTCCATAGCTGAAAAGAGGTAAAGGGATCGCCATCAAGTCTGTGCGATAGTATTTACTTCCCCCTATACTTTTATTAAAGGGGCACAAAACCCAAACAGGAAATGTATATGTAAGCACTTTCACATATTAGAAAAACTGCTTCTATTATAAAATTTCACTATTTGATATGTACATATGCTCCGTGCACTCAAACAGTAAATGGTAGCATGTATTTCCAAATTCACTAATCGCAGGTGAATTATAGGTACATAGGCTCTACACACACATAAACGCTATCACTGAAGCATAACTCTATTTGCTAAGACGTGTGATGCAAAATCCTTTCTATTCAAAAGTGAAAAGCACTCATGGGCATATTCATATTTGGGTTTTACGTCCCTTTAACCTTGCTCTGTAATACCGGCCTTATAAAGGATTCTTTAGCTAATGCATACAGCGTGGATATTACTTACAAATACAGTAATACGTCTTGGGCTAAAAGAAAATGGGAGAAACAAGAGGTATAACCCTGGATTCTACAGTGATATATTGCAGGGAAATACAAAATAATAGCCCAGGGAGTGCGGCTGCATTATTCTGCTATGAACAGAGCGAAAATAAAGACGAGTTTACGATTCTCTTTAATCACACATCTTTTCATTTTGATTTCCCTCCCCTCGATTAGTGATTTATTAGTTTGTATCACATAAATCTCACTTCTCACACCTCCCCTTCCCTCCCTCAAAGGTTTTATCAATCTTGTTTAAAAGCTCTTCCCTTTCGTCCTCCCTTCTGTGGCCCCCAATGTCACCTCCACATCCCTGGGGAGAGAGGGGCTCATTTGACAGAGTTTGGTACAGTTCGGATAAGCAGCTAATCCCTTGGGTAGCTCTTGTCAGATTACTAATTAGCTAAAGCGGATCGGCCTGGGAACGCCATGCGGTCAGTCTGACTTCAGATAAAACAGGATGGGGGGGTACTTGCTTGCCCAGGCGGTTTTAACCCTTGTGTTAACCCACAGGTTGTTAGCAAGGCTCTATTGATCACTAATATGCTAAATGAACGTTTCACACTCCATTGTTGCATTTATAATACACATGCCCTGCAATGCTGTGCGGCGGAATTGGTTAGTTTAGCGCAGGGAGACACAGTTATCAGGTCACAACCTGGCCTGATTTATTATATTTTATTTCCCTCATACCATTTAAAGGGACATAGGGTAAGACTACAAGTGGAGATCTAAATATTGCTTTGATGAAAGCGATATTTGAGCTCCAATGTGTAATACCTGGGAAGCATTGTGCTCACGAGAGTGGACATCCATAGGCTCCTATGGGAGCCTTGTTCTGATGCCGTCAGAGATAGCATCAGAACTTCAGCGCAGCAAAGGGGTTATAAGTAGTGAATCGATAGCAGCAAATTTAAATATATATGTATATGATTATATACATATATTTATGTGTTAACTAGGCGATAAGCCTGCCCAGAGCGCAGTCTATGTTTAAAAAAAAAATAAGCTTGATACAAAAAATAAACAAAGCTATCCAAAATAAAAAAAATAAACCGAAACTAATACCCCATAAAAATAAAAATCCCTTTTTAAGAGGTGATAGAAAGGCAAGAATAGCCTCTCAGGTACTGACACAACAGACAGATAGGAGTTGGACTACCAAATTTATAGCATTACTACCAGGCAGCCAGATTAGCACAAGTCAATTTATTTCACAAAAGGCCACAAAATATAATTTGGACAAAAATTGAATCGGACCTGGCAGGGCTTGAAAATGTGGATGATATTGTATGGAATCAGGGAGATAGAACTAACACATTCACGTATAAATCACAAATAACTTTAGACACTAAGGCCTAGATTTGGAGTTCGGCGGTAGCCGTCAAAACCAGCGTTAGAGGCTCCTAACGCTGGTTTTGGCCGCCCGCTGGTATTTGGAGTCAGTCATTAAAGGGTCTAACGCTCACTTTTCAGCCGCGACTTTTCCATACCGCAGATCCCCCTACGCCATTTGCGTAGCCTATCTTTTCAATGGGATCTTTCTAACGCTGGTATTTAGAGTCGTTTCTGAAGTGAGCGTTAGAGCTCTAACGACAAAATTCCAGCCGCCTGAAAATAGCAGGAGTTAAGAGCTTTCTGGCTAACGCCGGTTTATAAAGCTCTTAACTACTGTACCCTAAAGTACACTAACACCCATAAACTACCTATGTACCCCTAAACCGAGGTCCCCCCACATCGCCGCCACTCTATTTAAATTTTTAACCCCTAATCTGCCGACCGCCACCTACGTTATACTTATGTACCCCTAATCTGCTGCCCCTAACCCCGCCGACCCCTATATTATATTTCTTAACCCCTAACTTGCCCCCCACAACGTCGCCGCAAGCTACTTAAAATAATTAACCCCTAATCTTCCGACCGCAAATCGCCGCCACCTACGTTATCCCTATGTACCCCTAATCTGCTACCCCTAACATCGCCGACCCCTATATTATATTTATTAACCCCTAATCTGCCCCCCTCAACGTCGCCGACACCTGCCTACACTTATTAACCCCTAATCTGCCGAGCGGACCTGAGCGCTACTATAATAAAGTTATTAACCCCTAACCCGCCTCACTAACCCTATCATAAATAGTATTAACCCCTAATCTGCCCTCCCTAACATCGCCGACACCTAACTTCAATTATTAACCCCTAATCTGCCGACCGGAGCTCACCGCTATTCTAATAAATGTATTAACCCCTAAAGCTAAGTCTAACCCTAACACTAACACCCCCCTAAGTTAAATATAATTTAAATCTAACGAAATAAATTAACTCTTATTAAATAAATTATTCCTATTTAAAGCTAAATACTTACCTGTAAAATAAATCCTAATATAGCTACAATATAAATTATAATTATATTATAGCTATTTTAGGATTAATATTTATTTTACAGGCAACTTTGTAATTATTTTAACCAGGTACAATAGCTATTAAATAGTTAAGAACTATTTAATAGTTACCTAGTTAAAATAATAACAAATTTACCTGTAAAATAAATCCTAACCTAAGTTATAATTAAACCTAACACTACCCTATCAATAAAATAATTAAATAAACTACCTACAATTACCTACAATTAACCTAACACTACACTATCAATAAATTAATTAAACACAATTCCTACAAATAAATACAATTAAATAAACTATCTAAAGTACAAAAAATAAAAAAGAACTAAGTTACAGAAAATAAAAAAATATTTACAAACATAAGAAAAATATTACAACAATTTTAAACTAATTACACCTACTCTAAGCCCCCTAATAAAATAACAAAGCCCCCCAAAATAAAAAATTCCCTACCCTATTCTAAATTAAAAAAGTTACAAGCTCTTTTACCTTACCAGCCCTGAACAGGGCCCTTTGCGGGGCATGCCCCAAGAATTTCAGCTCTTTTGCCTGTAAAAAAAAACATACAATACCCCCCCCCCAACATTACAACCCACCACCCACATACCCCTAATCTAACCCAAACCCCCTTAAAGAAACCTATTCCAACCCAAGCGGGGGTTGGCGATCCATAATCCGGTCCAGAAGAGGCTCCAAAGTCTTCCTCCTATCCGGCAAGAAGAGGACATCCGGACCGGCAAACATCTTCTCCAAGCGGCATCTTCGATCTTCTTCCATCCGGAGCGAAGCGGCAGGATCCTGAAGACATCCAGCGCGGAACATCCATCCGGACCGACGACTGAACGACGAATGACTGTTCCTTTAAGGGACGTCATCCAAGATGGCGTCCCTCGAATTCCGATTGGCTGATAGGATTCTATCAGCCAATCGGAATTAAGGTAGGAATTTTCTGATTGGCTGATGGAATCAGCCAATCAGAATCAAGTTCAATCCGATTGGCTGATCCAATCAGCCAATCAGATTGAGCTCGCATTCTATTGGCTGTTCCGATCAGCCAATAGAATGCGAGCTCAATCTGATTGGCTGATTGGATCGGCCAATCGGATTGAACTAGATTCTGATTGGCTGATTCCATCAGCCAATCAGAAAATTCCTACCTTAATTCCGATTGGCTGATAGAATCCTATCAGCCAATCGGAATTCGAGGGACGCCATCTTGGATGACGTCCCTTAAAGGAACAGTCATTCGTCGTTCAGTCGTCGGTCCGGATGGATGTTCCGCGCTGGATGTCTTCAGGATCCTGCCGCTTCGCTCCGGATGGAAGAAGATCGAAGATGCCGCTTGGAGAAGATGTTTGCCGGTCCGGATGTCCTCTTCTTGCCGGATAGGAGGAAGACTTTGGAGCCTCTTCTGGACCGGATTATGGATCGCCAACCCCCGCTTGGGTTGGATGAAGATGTTGGAGCCAGGACGGATCGGTGAACCTGGTATGGTGAAGACAAGGTAGGAAGATCTTCAGGGGCTTAGTGTTAGGTTTCTTTAAGGGGGTTTGGGTTAGATTAGGGGTATGTGGGTGGTGGGTTGTAATGTTGGGGGGGGGGGGTATTGTATGTTTTTTTTTACAGGCAAAAGAGCTGAAATTCTTGGGGCATGCCCCGCAAAGGGCCCTGTTCAGGGCTGGTAAGGTAAAAGAGCTTGTAACTTTTTTAATTTAGAATAGGGTAGGGAATTTTTTATTTTGGGGGGCTTTGTTATTTTATTAGGGGGCTTAGAGTAGGTGTAATTAGTTTAAAATTGTTGTAATATTTTTCTTATGTTTGTAAATATTTTTTTATTTTCTGTAACTTAGTTCTTTTTTATTTTTTGTACTTTAGATAGTTTATTTAATTGTATTTATTTGTAGGAATTGTGTTTAATTAATTTATTGATAGTGTAGTGTTAGGTTAATTGTAGGTAATTGTAGGTAGTTTATTTAATTATTTTATTGATAGGGTAGTGTTAGGTTTAATTATAACTTAGGTTAGGATTTATTTTACAGGTAAATTTGTTATTATTTTAACTAGGTAACTATTAAATAGTTCTTAACTATTTAATAGCTATTGTACCTGGTTAAAATAATTACAAAGTTGCCTGTAAAATAAATATTAATCCTAAAATAGCTATAATATAATTATAATTTATATTGTAGCTATATTAGGATTTATTTTACAGGTAAGTATTTAGCTTTAAATAGGAATAATTTATTTAAAAAGAGTTAATTTATTTCGTTAGATTTAAATTATATTTAACTTAGGGGGGTGTTAGTGTTAGGGTTAGACTTAGCTTTAGGGGTTAATACATTTATTAGAATAGCGGTGAGCTCCGGTCGGCAGATTAGGGGTTAATAATTGAAGTTAGGTGTCGGCAATGTTAGGGAGGGCAGATTAGGGGTTAATACTATTTATGATAGGGTTAGTGAGGCGGATTAGGGGTTAATACATTTATTATAGTAGCGCTCAGGTCCGCTCGGCAGATTAGGGGATAATAAGTGTAGGCAGGTGTCGGCGACGTTGTGGGGGGCAGGTTAGGGGTTAATAAATATAATATAGGGGTCGGCGGTGTTAGGGGTAGCAGATTAGGGGTACATAGGGATAACGTAGGTGGCGGCGGTTTACGGAGCGGCAGATTAGGGGTTTAAAAAAATATGCAGGGGTCAGCGATAGCGGGGTCGGCAGATTAGGGGTTAATAAGTGTAAGGTTAGGGGTGTTTAGACTCGGGGTACATGTTAGAGTGTTAGGTGCAGACGTAGGAAGTGTTTCCCCATAGGAAACAATGGGGCTGCGTTAGGAGCTGAACGCTGCTTTTTTGCAGGTGTTAGGTTTTTTTTCAGCTCAAACAGCCCCATTGTTTCCTATGGGGGAATCGTGCACAAGCACGTTTTTGAGGCCGGCCGCGTCCGTAAGCAACTCTGGTATCGAGAGTTGCATTTGCGGTAAAAATGCTCTACGCTCCTTTTTTGGAGCCTAACGCAGCATTTGATTAAACTCTCGATACCAGAGTTAAATTTATGGTGCGGCCAGAAAAAAGCCCGCGGAGCGTTAGCAGCCCTTTTACCGCCGAACTCCAAATCTAGGCCTATGAATCTGGATTTCACTTAATAAACACCTAAATGTGATACCTAGCAACACGTGGGTCAAACCAATAAGACACCTACATCCCGGGAGATCCATAGACAAATTGGGAAATGGACAAACAAGGGATTGTATAGGGTTGCAGATTTTATAAATAAAGGACATTCGATAACATTTCGTCAGCTTCAAGAGAGAATACAACCACAAAAACTCCAATGGAACCTTTATCTACAGATCTCCTCAGCTTTGAATAAATATGATATATACCAAGACAAAGACACATACACGGTTCTGGAAGATATATGTAGAACTCCCACTAGAGGTAGAGGCACCATTTCCAAACTATATCTTCTGATCCAAAATAGCAGACATATTAATACATCAGACCTTATCTTAAAATGGGAAACAAACATATAGGAGGCCTTTCTGAGAAGTGAATGGGATCAGATTTTGTATGAAGCTTGTAAAGGTCTGGTCAGCGCAGATCTTAGGGAAAAACGTATTAAGGCGTCGTTTAGATGGTAAATGGCACCCATGAGATCCTCTCATTTTTCAACAGGTAACACTAAACTTTGCTATAGAGGGTGTGGAGAGGTAGGCTCCTACGTTCACATGTGGTGGGAATGCACTAAGGTAAAATACATTTGAGATCAGCTAAGTAACCTCTTTGGTAAACTATTCAATGAATCCTTTTCCCTTTCCATTCCTCAAGCTTTACTAAACTGGGGTATACCACAATACAATCCAAAAATAAATACATTTATCAAAATCCTCTGCACGGCCACTAGGGTCTGCATTGCTAGACATTCGAAGGTGGGAGCACCAACATGGCAGGAAGTCTTGGACAAAATACAGGACATCTATGATATCTTGGAAATCATATCATGGTTCCAAGGTAATAGGGAACAATTTTACAACACATGGCTTTATTGGATTACAAAGGGAAATATTTGATGAGGTCTTATACACACTGAAATAAGAAGGTTTGGTTGGGATGAGCTATAATGAGATATATACACATATGTGTAAGGAATAAATGGTACAAAGGATATAATTATTTTCTTTTTTCCAGACAAGCCACATGAAGTTAGTCCGTAAACAGGCAGAGGACGACCACAGTTAACTAGTTAAATTAAGTTGTTATCACTGTTTGTATAATTGTTTTGAATTAGAGTTATTTAGTATTGTTAAAAAATGTTCTATGGTTCAATCTTTTGGTCCGAATATGGGGATTTATTTCTTAAAGACATATATAAGAGTTTGTTGAAGCAAACTAGGGAACTCTTCGAGACGAGTCAGAGGCAAAGAATATAGGACTTGCCTGAAAGTAGATCTACAACAGCTCTGACTTACTGAGCAGAAACTAAAGAAATAGTCTCAAGAAGTTTGCGTAAATCACCCTGATTTTGGATGCACATACTACAAAAATATGATTGAAAAGGAACTGTTCATCTGAATATGTAATCTTTATTTTTGTAAATGTCTAATAATATGGAACAAAAATAAAAACAATTTTCTCATAAAAATAAAAATCTCCCCAAAAAATAAAAGCACCCCCTAATCTAATACTAAACTACCAATAGCCCTTAAAAGGGCCTTTTGTAGGGCATACCCTAAGTTAAACAGCTCTTTTACAAAAATTACCAATTACCCCCTAACAGTAAAACCCCCCACCCACCAAACCCCCCCCAAAATAAAAAAAACTAACAATAAAAAAAAACTAGACTACCCAAGCCTTTTAGCCTGTAACGCAACGTCAGTACCGCATTCTTAAAAATGACATTTTTGTAAGGGCCCACAAAAGGCCCTTTTAAGGGCCCTTGGTAGTTTGGGGGGTGGGGGTTTGTATACTGTTAGGGGTGTTTTTTTGTAGCAAAAGACCTGTTTACCGTAGGGCAATGCCCTACAAAAGGCCCTTTGAAGGGCCCTTGGTAGTTTATTCTAGATTAGGCTTTTTTATTTTGGGGTGTTTGTTTTTTTTTTTTTTTTTAAAAAGGTAGTAGAATAGGAAAAAAAAATTATTTTTCTGGATAATTTCGTTTTTGTTTTTTTGTAATGGTAGTTTCTTTTATTTTTTGTAATCGTAGTTTTTTTTATTTTTTGTAATGTTAGGTTTTTAGTGTAAGGTAGCTTAGGTTTTATTTCACAGGTAATTTTGTATTTATTTTAACTAGGTAGTTAGTAAATAGTTAATAACTATTTACTAAATAGTCTACCTAGTTAAAATAAATACAAACTTACCTGTGAAATAAAAATAAAACCTAAGCTAGCTACAATATAACTATTGTAGCTAGCTTAGATTTTATTTCACAGGTAAGTATGTATTTAGTTTTCAATAGGAATTATTTAGTTAATAATTGTAAGTTTAATTTAGATCTATTTTAATTATGTTAAAGTTAGGGCGATGTCGGGAAGCGGCGGAATAAAGGTTAATAACTTTAACACACACATGAACTAATGCCCTCTAGCTGTGAAACTGTCAAATGCATTCAGATAAGAGGCGGCCTTCAAGAGCTTAGAAATTAGCATATGAGCCTACCTAGGTTTAGCTTTCAACTAAGAATAACAAGAGAACATAGCAAATTTGTTGATAAAAGTAAATTAGAAAGTTGTTTAACCCCTTAACGACCAACGACGTATGGGGTACGTCCTGCAAAAAAATGCAGTTAACGACAGAGGACATACCCCGTACTTTGATGGTCTTTGAAAGCAGTGGAAGCGAACCTGATCGCTTCCAGCCGCTTTTATGTTATTGCAGTGATGAGGCATCCTGCAATAACACTTTCTAGCAGTCAGATGCAGAGAGAGCCACTCTGTGGCCCTCTCTGCATCCGCCATCGATAGCCATGATATCGTTGGGACCTGATGCAGGGAGGCGAATGGGCTGCCATCGGTGAAGAAGGGGGGCGGGATCGCATGGGGGTGGGTGTGCGCGCGGGCGGGAACCTTACACTATGGGACAATATGGCATAAGTAAGGTGGGAGAGAGGACTGGGGAGGGAAGGGATCTGGGAGAGGGTGGGGGGTTGGATGTTGAGGGGGGGCAGCTACACTACAGAAAACATTAAATATTTTTTAATAAAACATAAAAAATAAAAATAAAACATTTTATTTCAAACTGGGTACTGGCAGACAGCTGCCAGTACCCAAGATGGCGCACAATAGGGCACAGGGGGAGGGTTAGAGAGCTGTTTTAGGGGGATCAGGGAGGTTGGGGGCTAAGGGGGGATCCTAAACAGCAGAATTATTATTATTTTTTTTTTTATTATTTCTTTTTTTAAAACAACAAAAAAACAACAAAAAAAACAACAAAAAATTTATTATAGTATTGGCAGACTTTCTGTCAGTACTTAAAGGGACAGTCTACACCAGAATTTTTATTGTTTTAAAAGATAGATTATCCCTTTATTACCAATTTACCAGTTTTGCATAACCAACACAGTTATAATAATATACTTTTAACCTCTGTGATTATCTTGTATCTAAGTCTCTGCAAACTGCCCCTTTTTTCAGTTCTTTTCACAGACTTGCAGTCTAGCCAATCAGTGCCTGCTCCCAGATAACTTCTTGTGCACGAGCACAGTGTTATCTATATGAAATACGTGAACTAACACCCTCTTGTGGTGAAAAACTGTTAAAATGCAATCTGAAAGAGGTGGGCTTCAAGGTCTAAGAATTAGCATATGAACCTCCTAGGTTAAGCTTTCAACTAAGAATACCAAGAGAACAAAGCAAAATTGGTGATAAAAGTAAATTGGAAAATTGTTTAAAATTACATGCTCTATCTGAATCATGAAAGTTTATTTTGGCCTAGACTGTCCCTTTAAGATGGCGGGGAAAATTGTGGGGTAGGGGAGGGAAGAGAGCTGTTTGGGAGGGATCAGGGGGTGTGATGTGTCAGGTGGGATGCTGATCTCTACACTAAAGCTAAAATTAACCCTGCAAGCTCCCTACAAGCTACCTAATTAACCCCTTCACTGCTAGACATAATACACGTGTGATGCGCAGCGGCATTTAGCAGCCTTCTAATTACCAAAAAGCAATGCCAAAGCTATATATGGCTGCTATTTCTGAATAAAGGGGATCCCAGAGAAGCATTTACAACCATTTGTGCCATAATTGCACAAGCTGTTTGTAATTAATTTCAGTGAGAAACCTAAAATTTGTGAAAAAGTTTGTGAAAAAGTGAACAATTTCTTTTTATTTGATCGCATTTGGCGGTGAAATGGTGGCATGAAATATACCAAAATGGGCCTAGATCAATACTTTGGGTTGTCTACTACATTACACTAAAGCTAAAATTAACCCTACAAGCTCCCTAATTAACCCCTTCACTGCGGGGCATAATAGACGTATGGTGCGCAGTGGCATTTAGCGGCCTTCTAATTACCAAAAAGCAATGCCAAAGCCATATAAGTCTGCTATTTCTGAACAAAGGGGATCCCAGAGAAGCAATTACAACCATTTGTACCATAATTGCATAAGCTGTTTGTAAATAATTTCAGTGAGAATCCTAAAGTTTGTGAAAAACTTTGTGAAAAAGTGAACGTTTTTTTTTTATTTGATCGTATTTGGTGGTGAAATTGGCCTATATCAATACTTTGGGTTGTTTTCTAAAAAAAAATATATACATGTCAAGGGATATTCAGGGATTCCTGATAGATATCAGTGTCCCAATGTAACTAGCGCTAATTTTGAAAAAAAACATAATTTATGCTTACCAGATAAATTCCTTTCTTCTGTTGTGTGATCAGTCCACGGGTCATCATTACTTCTGGGATATTATCTGCTCCCCTACAGGAAGTGCAAGAGGATTCACCCAGCAGAGTTGCTATATAGCTCCTCCCCTCTACGTCACCTCCAGTCATTCGACCAAAGACCAACGAGAAAGGAGAAACCAAGGGTGTAGTGGTGACTGAATTATAATTTAAAAAATATGCACCTGCCTTAAAAACAGGGCGGGCCGTGGACTGATCACACAACAGAAGAAAGGAATTTATCAGGTAAGCATAAATTATGTTTTCTTCTGTTATGTGTGATCAGTCCACGGGTCATCATTACTTCTGGGATACCAATACCAAAGCAAAAGTACACGGATGACGGGAGGGATAGACAGGCTCATTATACAGAAGGAACCACTGCCTGAAGAACCTTTCTCCCAAAAATAGCCTCCGAAGAAGCAAAAGTGTCAAATTTGTAAAATTTGGAAAAAGTATGAAGCGAAGACCAAGTTGCAGCCTTGCAAATCTGTTCAACAGAGGCCTCATTCTTAAAGGCCCAAGTGGAAGCCACAGCTCTAGTGGAATGAGCTGTAATTCTTTCAGGAGGCTGCTGTCCAGCAGTCTCATAGGCTAAACGTATTAAGCTACGAAGCCAAAAAGAGAGAGAGGTAGCAGAAGCTTTTTGACCTCTCCTCTGTCCAGAATAAACGACAAACAGGGAAGAAGTTTGGCGAAAATCTTTAGTTGCCTGCAAGTAGAACTTGAGGGCACGAACTACATCCAGATTGTGTAGAAGACGTTCCTTCTTTGAAGAAGGATTTGGACACAAGGATGGAACAACAATCTCTTGATTGATATTCCTGTTAGTGACTACCTTAGGTAAGAACCCAGGTTTAGTACGCAGAACTACCTTGTCTGAGTGAAAGATCAGATAAGGAGAATCACAATGTAGGGCTGATAACTCAGAGACTCTTCGAGCCGAGGAAATAGCCATTAAAAATAGAACTTTCCAAGATAACAATTTTATATCAATGGAATGAAGGGGTTCAAACGGAACACCCTGTAAAACGTTAAGAACTAAGTTTAAACTCCATGGCGGAGCAACAGTTTTAAACACAGGCTTGATCCTAGTTAAAGCCTGACAAAAGGCTTGGATGTCTGAATTTTCTGACAGACGCCTGTGAAACAAGATGGACAGAGCTGAAATCTGTCCCTTTAATGAGCTAGCCGATAAACCCTTTTCTAAACCTTCTTGTAGAAAAGACAATATCCTAGGAATCCTAACCTTACTCCAGGAGTAATCTTTGGATTCACACCAGTATAGGTATTTACGCCATATTTTATGGTAAATCTTTCTGGTAACAGGCTTCCTAGCCTGTATCAGGGTATCAATAACCGACTCAGAAAAACCACGTTTTGATAAAATCAAGCGTTCAATTTCCAAGCAGTCAGCTTCAGAGAAGTTAGACTTTGATGTTTGAATGGACCCTGAATCAGAAGGTCCTGTCTTAGAGGTAGAGACCAAGGCGGACAGGATGACATGTCCACTAGATCTGCATACCAAGTCCTGCGCGGCCATGCAGGCGCTATTAGAATCACTGATGCTTTCTCCTGTTTGATTTTGGCAATCAATCGAGGAAGCAGCGGGAAGGGTGGAAACACATAAGCCATCCTGAAGTTCCAAGGTGCTGTCAAAGCATCTATCAGAACCGCTCCCGGATCCCTGGATCTGGATCCGTAGCGAGGAAGTTTGGCGTTCTGGCGAGACGCCATGAGATCTATCTCTGGTTTGCCCCAACGTTGAAGTATTTGGGCAAAGACCTCCGGATGAAGTTCCCACTCCCCCGGATGAAGAGTCTGGCGACTCAAGAAATCCGCCTCCCAGTTCTCCACTCCCGGGATGTGGATTGCTGACAGATGGCAAGAGTGAGACTCTGCCCAGCGAATTATCTTTGATACTTCTATCATTGCTAGGGAGCTTCTTGTCCCTCCTTGATGGTTGATGTAAGCTACAGTCGTGATGTTGTCCGACTGAAACCTGATGAACCCCCGAGTCTTTAACTGGGGCCAAGCTAGAAGGGCATTGAGAACTGCTCTCAATTCCAGAATGTTTATTGGCAGGAGACTTTCCTCCTGACTCCATTGTCCCTGAGCCTTCAGAGAATTCCAGACAGCGCCCCAACCTAGAAGGCTGGCGTCTGTTGTTACAATTGTCCAGTCCGGCCTGCTGAACGGCATCCCCCTGGACAGATGTGGCCGAGAAAGCC
Organism: Bombina bombina; assembly: GCF_027579735.1. Classification (NCBI taxonomy): domain Eukaryota; kingdom Metazoa; phylum Chordata; class Amphibia; order Anura; family Bombinatoridae; genus Bombina; species Bombina bombina. The sequence continues at coordinate 295,316,754 of NC_069506.1, read as the reverse complement.
ACCATAGAAGAGAGTTTCTGGTCTCTTGATCCAGATTCAGAGTGGGGGACAAATCTGAGTAATCCCCATTCCACTGACTCAGCATGCACAATTGCAGCGGTCTGAGATGTAGGCGTGCAAAGGGAACTATGTCCATTGCTGCTACCATTAAGCCGATCACCTCCATGCATTGAGCTACTGACGGGAGTTGAATGGAATGAAGGACACGGCATGCATTTAGAAGCTTTGTTAATCTGTCTTCTGTCAGATAAATTTTCATTTCTACAGAATCTATAAGAGTCCCCAAGAATGGAACTCTTGTGAGAGGAAAGAGAGAACTCTTCTTTTCGTTCACTTTCCATCCGTGCGACCTTAGAAATGCCAGAACTAACTCTGTATGAGACTTGGCAGTTTGAAAGCTTGAAGCTTGTATCAGAATGTCGTCTAGGTACGGAGCTACCGAAATTCCTCGCGGTCTTAGTACCGCCAGAAGGGCACCCAGAACCTTTGTAAAGATTCTTGGAGCCGTAGCCAATCCGAATGGAAGGGCTACAAACTGGTAATGCCTGTTTAAGAAGGCAAACCTTAGATACCGGTAATGATCTTTGTGAATCGGTATGTGAAGGTAAGCATCCTTTAAATCCACTGTGGTCATGTACTGACCCTCTTGGATCATGGGTAAGATTGTCCGAATAGTTTCCATTTTGAACGATGGAACTCTTAGGAATTTGTTTAGGATCTTTAAATCCAAGATTGGCCTGAAAGTTCCCTCTTTTTTGGGAACCACAAACAGGTTTGAGTAAAACCCTTGTCCTTGTTCCGACCGCGGAACCGGATGGATCACTCCCATTAATAATAGATCTTGTACACAGCGTAGAAACGCGTCTTTCTTTATTTGGTTTGTTGACAACCTTGACAGATGAAATCTCCCTCTTGGGGGAGAGGATTTGAAGTCTAGAAGGTATCCCTGAGGTATGATCTCTAGCGCCCAGGGATCCTGGACATCTCTTGCCCAAGCCTGGGCGAAGAGAGAGAGTCTGCCCCCCACTAGATCCGGTCCCGGATCGGGGGCCCTCGGTTCATGCTGTCTTTGGGACAGCAGCAGGTTTACTGGCCTGCTTGCCCTTGTTCCAGGACTGATTAGGCTTCCAGCCTTGTCTGTAACGAGCAACAGCTCCTCCCTGTTTTGGTGCAGTGGAAGTTGGCGCTGCTCCTGCTTTGAAATTCCGAAAGGGACGAAAATTAGACTGTCTAGCCTTAGCTTTGGCTTTGTCTTGAGGTAGAGCGTGGCCCTTACCTCCTGTAATGTCAGCAATAATTTCTTTCAAACCGGGCCCACATAAAGTTTGCCCCTTGAAAGGTATACTAAGTAATTTGGACTTAGAAGTTACATCAGCCGACCAGGATTTTAGCCACAGCGCTCTGCGTGCCTGAATGGCGAATCCTGAATTCTTAGCCGTAAGTTTGGTTAAATGTACTACGGCCTCCGAAATGAATGAATTAGCTAGTTTAAGGACTCTAAGCCTGTCCGTAATGTCGTCCAGCGTAGCTGAACTAAGGTTCTCTTCCAGAGACTCAATCCAAAATGCTGCCGCAGCCGTGATCGGCGCGATGCATGCAAGGGGTTGTAATATAAAACCTTGTTGAATAAACATTTTCTTAAGGTAACCCTCTAATTTTTTATCCATAGGATCTGAAAAAGCACAGCTATCCTCCACCGGGATAGTGGTACGCTTAGCTAAAGTAGAAACTGCTCCCTCCACCTTAGGGACCGTTTGCCATAAGTCCCGTGTGGTGGCGTCTATTGGAAACATCTTTCTAAATATTGGAGGGGGTGAGAACGGCACACCGGGTCTATCCCACTCCTTAGTAACAATTTCAGTTAATCTCTTAGGTATAGGAAAAACGTCAGTACTCGCCGGTACCGCAAAGTATTTATCCAACCTACACATTTTCTCTGGTATTGCAACAGCGTTACAATCGTTGAGAGCTGCTAAGACCTCCCCTAGTAATACACGGAGGTTTTCCAATTTAAATTTAAAATTCGAAATATCCGAATCCAATCTGTTTGGATCAGAACCGTCACCTACAGAATGAAGCTCTCCGTCCTCATGCTCTGCAAGCTGTGACGCAGTATCAGACATGGCCCTAGAATTATCAGCGCACTCTGTTCTCACCCCAGAGTGATCACGCTTGCCTCTTAGTTCTGGTAATTTAGCCAAAACTTCAGTCATAACAGTAGCCATATCTTGTAATGTTATCTGTAATGGCTGCCCAGATGTACTAGGCGCCATAATATCACGCACCTCCCGGGCGGGAGATGCAGGTACTGACACGTGAGGCGAGTTAGTCGGCATAACTCTCCCCTCGCTGTTTGGTGAAATTTGTTCAATTTGTACAGATTGGCTTTTATTTAAGGTAGCATCAATACAGTTAGTACATAAATTTCTATTGGGCTCCACCTTGGCATTGGAACAAATGACACAGGTATCTTCCTCTGAATCAGACATGTTTAACACACTAGCAATAAACATGCAACTCGGTTACAATTTTATTTAATAAAAACGTACTGTGCCTCAAGAAGCACTAAACGATTAAATGACAGTTGAAATAATGAACTGAAAAAACAGTTATAGCATCACTCTTAACAAACAACACAACTTTTTAGCAAAGGTTTGTTCCCATTAGTAAAATAACACTAATTAAATTTTAAACAACGTTTTAAATCACAGTCACTATATAAGTCTCACAGCTCTGCTGAGAGAATCTACCTCCCTTCAAGAAGTTTGAAGACCCCTGAGTTCTGTTAGAGATGAACCGGATCATGCAGAAAAACTGACTGGAAATTTTTGATGCGTAGCAAAGAGCGCCAAAAACGGCCCCTCCCTCTCACACACAGCAGTGAGAGAGAAACGAAACTGTCATAATTAACACAAGCAAACTGCCAAGTGGAAAATAATGCCCAAATACTTATTCACTCAGTACCTCATTAATGCAAACGATTCTACATTCCAGCAAAAACGTTTAACATGAAAAATACCTAATAAAAAGGTTTAATGTACTTTTACAGAGTAATTCCGGTGAAATACCATCCCCAGAATACTAAAGTGTAGAGTATACATACATGTTCATTATAACGGTATGGCAGGATTTTTTCATCAATTCCATTCAGAAAATAACAACTGCGACATACCTCAATGCAGATTCAACTGCCCGCTGTCCCCTGATCTGAAGCTTTTACCTCCCTCAGATGGCCGAGAAACAGCAATATGATCTTAACTACTCCGGTTAAAATCATAAGAAAAACTCTGGTAGATTCTTCTTCAAACTCTGCCAGAGAGGTAATAACACGCTCCGGTGCTATTGTAAAATAACAAACTTTTGATTGAAGTTCTAAAAACTAAGTATAATCACCATAGTCCTCTCACACCTCCTATCTAGTCTTTGGGTGCAAGAGAATGACTGGAGGTGACGTAGAGGGGAGGAGCTATATAGCAACTCTGCTGGGTGAATCCTCTTGCACTTCCTGTAGGGGAGCAGATAATATCCCAGAAGTAATGATGACCCGTGGACTGATCACACATAACAGAAGAAAAGTGGTTTGGAAATAGCAAAGTGCTACTTGTATTTATTGCCCTATAACTTGCAAAAAAAGCAAAGAACATGTAAACATTGGGTATTTCTAAACTCAGGACAAAATTTAGAAACTATTTAGCATGGGTGTTTTTTGGTGGTTGTAGATGTGTAAGAGATTTTGGGGGTCAAAGTTATAAAAAGTGTGTTTTTTCCATTTTTACCTCATATTTTATAATTTTTTTATAGTAAATTATAAGATATGATGAAAATAATGGTATCTTTAGAAAGTCCATTTAATGGCGAGAAAAACTGTATATAATATGTGTGGGTACAGTAAATGAGTAAGAAGAAAATTACAGCTAAACACAAACACCGCAAAAATATAAAAATAGCCTTGGCCCCAAACGGTCAGAAAATGGAAAAGTGCTGTGGTCCTTAAGGGGTTAAAATTACATGCCCTATCTGAATCATGAAAGTTTAAATTGGACTTTACTATCCCTTTAACAAATTGAGTCATTACCAGATGGTACAGCACCTTAGGCTCCCTGAGAAAGTGCTGCGTTTAAAATTCTGGTGCACGGTGCATACTTAAATACACTTTTGAAACCGCTATAGCTTTTATAAGAAAGATATTTGCTAATATGTATATTAAAAAAATCCTTCTAGTCTTACAAGAACTGCATCCATGTGGATACCAATTTTTGACTGGAATATCCCTTTAAGCACTTTAAACACTATCAACTATTTATAGCTGCTTATTTGTTGTAGAAATATATAATCTATTTGCTGGTAACATGTATAGGCACATAAAGCCAATAATCAAAAGACCATTAGTTTTACAGACACCTGTGAGCTGGCAAATGATGTAACTACCGGGGTGTCCATAGTGAAAAGACTAAACAGATAAAAAATATAACATTATATACATATATTTATATATATATATATATATATATATATATATATATATATATATATATATATATATATATATATATATATATATACAGTCCAGGAGTGTGCACTCTCACCATCCGTCCACAACCGCCAGGGTGCTATAAAACTCAGTGATACTAATGACATTAAATAATACACTTGTTGTCACAGTTGGCTGAAGTCCAGTGAGTGCTTATTTCAAAATAGTATATAGATATAAATATAAATTTGTTTTTGGAATTATTTCCATATAAGTTCAACTATACTGGAACAAATAAAGGAGCTTTCAGAATGACGTATTTTATGCTTCATGAATGAAAGTCCCCTCTATTTGTACCAATGGTAAATCTTAGAGTTTCACAAACGCTAGGATTTACCATCACTTTAAAACTTTGAAATGAGCAGTAGAACATTTTTTTTTCAAATTTCAAAGTTATTTCAAATTTTCCCTCCCTTTGTAACATGTGACAGCCATCAGCCAATCACAAAATGCATATACGTATTTAGTGCACTTTTGCACATGCTCAATAGGAGCTGGAACCTGAGAAATCGTGTATATAAAAATAATGTGCACGTTTCGATACTGGAAGTATATTGGAAAGTTCTTATAAATTGCTGCTTTATCTGAATCATGAAACTTTATTGTTGACTTTAGCTGCCCTTTAATGATCCTTTAACATGAAAAAGTTCACACATAAAAATTTGTTAAACATTCATATTGTCTGGATCTGGGCATATTCTATATTTTTGCCCCTACGGAGTGCGAAGACCCCCAACATAAGCAGCAATAAAGAGGAGAGCCTACAAAAGTACGCACAAATTTGGCACAGGTTTTGTACAACAACCTGGCAATGACAGTCACCGCAATAACAGAACTACAGGTGTATGAATCAGTTACAAACCAATAAATTGTGTCTGTGAAGAATTAGGAATATGAAGGTTTCTGATTAGTCTAAAGCCTAAAAAAACATCATTTCTTTAGTGATTGTTGGAGAATCTCCCCTTCAGAATACAATTGTTGTGACATGACACAAGTTGTGCTCCAGCTTATAGGACAACACATGAATATAAAGTCACTTGACCCTGCAGGCAGTGTATTCACGAGTCTGCAATTTACTGAATTCCCAGGTCAGCATAATTACAGCTGATGTAAATTACACCAACAGATCTAAACTGAACAGTGGAGCAACATACTGGCCCAATTCTGCAGATATTCCTTGTCCATACTCAAGATATGGCGGCAAATAACCAATCCACGTCACACGGATACAAACCTGACATCAGGTATTAACAACATTATCAGCTGTTGTGATATAAACATCTATTTCAGTAAAAGACACAAATCTTAAAGGGATAGTAAACTCAAAAATTATTTTAACTTGTTTTAAAACCTCATTTTATATAAAAGATATTTGCAATTGGTACCTATTAAATGTTTCTAGTAATTTTCCTGCAATTTGCTCTCCAAAATGCTGATTTCGCCAAACCCACAATTGGCTTCATTATACGGGCCCTATAATGATGTTCTACCTAGGTAGAAAATCATGGAGGTTCGCATGTGCATTCAAATAGTTACCCGGTTAACGCATGCACATATCCGTTTCCATCTGTCCTCTCTCCTAATCAAGTGCTGGATTTTGACAAGGACATATTGTAAGCAATAGTAAGTATGTAACATTCACTTAGCTATTGCTTACAATCTCGCTTTTGTTTGCTTTTTAGATCCCTTAGAAAATGTAAATAACTGAATTCTATTAGTAAATCAATGCTGCGATAAACAGGTTGTGTCATATGAAAGAACAGTAAAGATAGCGTCCGCGTCATATAGGATCAAGTGCGCATGCACTTGCCCTTACAGTGTACCGTGCATGCGATCTTCAGCGAGATAGTACATTATGAATATTCAAAGTACAAGCGCAATGCTGCAGTGCGATTGGACTAGGGTAAATTATGCTTTATCCACTAGTTCAGCCTTCTTTTATGGGCTGTCATCTGAGCGGTTTATTGGATAAAGAAAAGTACAAAATGTATATATTGAAAAGCTTTGTTTTAAATATAAGTAAGTGGATTTAAAACTGTAAATATTATTGTAACAAATCGTTTATTTTATTTTCATGCAATTTAGCAAACATTTCTACTCCTTTAATGGGACATTAAACCAAAAAATAAATAAATCATGATTTAGAAAGAGTATGCAATTTTAAACAACTTTCTAATTTACTTCTATTATCAAATTTGCTTAATTCTCTTGATTCCCTTTGCTTAAAAGCATATCTAGATAGGGTCAGAAGCTACTGATTGGTGGCTGCACATACATTCCTCGTGTGATTGGCTCAGTAGTGTGCAATGCAAATTAGATGTTAGAAGTAAATTGGAATATTGTTTAAAATTGTATTCTCTATCTGAAACATGAATGATTTTTTTGGGTTTAATGTCCCTTTAAGTACAGATTTTCACAAACAAGAGAACTTACATAATAGATCATCACAGCACAGCGCCACTGAATCATCACAGCACAGCCCCACTGAATCATCACAACACAGCGCCACTGAATCATCACAACACAGCGCCACTGAATTATCACAGCACAGCGCCACTGAATCATCACAACACAGCCCCACTGAATCATCACAACACAGCGCCACTGAATCATCACAACACAGCCCCACTGAATCATCACAACACAGCGCCACTGAATTATCACAGCACAGCGCCACTGAATCATCACAACACAGTGCCACTGAATCATCACAACACAGTGCCACTGAATCATCACAACACAGTGCAACTGAATTATCAGAGCACAGCACCACTGAATATCACAGCACAGCCCCACTGAATCATCACAACACAGTGCCACTGAATCATCAGAGTACGGCGCAACAAAATCATCACAGCACAGCCCCACTGAATCATCACAACACAGTGCCACTGAATCATCAGAGTACGGCGCAACAAAATCATCACAGCACAGCCCCACTGAATCATCACAACACAGTGCCACTGAATCATCAGAGTACGGCGCAACAAAATCATCACAGCACAGCCCCACTGAATCATCACAACACAGCGCCACTGAATCATCACAGCACAGAGCCACTGAATCATCACAGCACAGCCGCATAGGTTCATCACAGCACCACTGAATCATCACAGTGCCACTGAATAATCACAGCACAGTGTCACAGAATCCTCACAGCGCCACTGAATCATCACAGCATCACAGAATCAGCACAGCATCACATAATCTTTACAGCACAGCACCACAGAATCATCACAGCACCACAGAATCAGCACAGCGCCACTGAATCATCACAGCGCCACTGAATCATCACAGCACAGTGTCAAAGAATCATCACAGCACAGCGCCAATGAATCATCACAGCACCACAGAATCAGCACAGCACAACATCACATAATCTTTACAGCACAGCACCACAGAATCATCACAGCACCACAGAATCAGCACAGCGCCACTGAATCATCACAACACAGTGTCAAAGAATCATCACAGCACAGCGCCACTGAATCATCACAGCACCACAGAATCATCACAGCGCCACTGAATCATCACAGCACCACAGAATCAGCACACACCACATCACATAATCTTTACAGCACAGCACCACTGAATCATCACATCACAGCGCCACTGAATCATCACAGCACCACAGAATCAGCACAGCACCACATCACATAATCTTTACAGCACAGCACCACTGAATCATCACATTACAGCGCCACTGAATCATCACAGCACAGCACCACTGAATCATCACAGCACAGTGTCACTGAATCAGCACAGCACAGTGTCACAGAATCATCACAGCAAAGCGCCACTGAATCATCACAGCACCACAGAATCAGCACAGCACAGCATCACATAATCTTTACAGCACAGCACCACTGAATCATCACAGCACCACAGGATCATCACAGCACCACAGGATCATACGTGTTTTGTTACTATAACACTACTCTATTTTTGAAGCTGATACAAACATGGTCCTGTGCACAGGCAAGTCCACAGCAACAAAGAAATGAGTATTTGCAATCTGCGTCCACAGGTAAAAATGTGAGACGAAAAATCACAGAGGGATTCAAGTGTGCAGGACGATCTCTATAACTGAGGCTTTGCCACACAATATGGGCAATAGATGTCTCACCCACTCTATCCATGAGGTAACTCAGGTAAGTGGCCAGAATACTGTAACTTCCACTGTAACCCCTGTTAAATCTTTCCAAGACGGTAAACGATATTATAGGAATGTATCCTGAGTTTAAGTGGCCAGGTCTATGTCTGCACAGTTCTGCACCACATGCTACTAAAGCCATGTTCAAAAGCTTAGTGTTGTCAATAAACAATAGTGCAGACGTGTTGCTGTATACAGATAATACACACCAACATGTCACATTGTCATTACCAGATCCTTATCTGATCATAGTAAAAATTGACATACGGGGACAGATAGACAGATGGATATAGACAGATATAAATAGGACAGAAAGGCAGATAGATAGAAATAGAACAGATGAGTAGATAGATAGATAGATAGATAGACAGACAGAGATAGATAGATGATAGACAGACAGATAAATATATAGATAGAAATAGATATAGACAGGCAGACAGACAAATAGAGATAGAAATGGCTGTTTAAGCCAATAAGTCAGCTTGTCAGATTATAAAATACTGCTGGAGTAAATAACATAATTATTTTTCTCAGGACAGGGGCGAGGGGAAGAATCTGTAACACAGACGGCATGTTGCTAATTTCTCTCTGCATACAGGTCTCTGATTCTAACAGGATGTCAGACAAACTATATCTTTACTCATTGTGTGCCTGTAGTTTAGCAGCTGGCGAGCACACAGCTGACATCGCTTCACTGAAACCCTGAAGGATGGACTTACAACTGTCCAGTCCACTTAGACATGAAGGTCAGTGATCTAGCGCAGCCCCAGAAACAGAGCAATGAACAAACACCCTGCAGCTAATGCAGGGAGAGAGGAAAGAGACTTCGCAAGAGGCCCTGAGCCCTTCTCAACCTGCCCTTCACGCTGTCAGCTGGCGATCCGGAGGTCTGCTCTCCCATGCGTTCCTGGAGAGCTAAGCTAGTCCATATGGTAGCCAATATGTTAACAGTGTTGATGGGCTGTTTGTCAGGTCCAGAGCAGATGGAAGTGACATTGCAACCTATATCCCTAACAAGCTAAACTTACTGCCGCTGGCCCAGAGGCTACTGGAAGTACTGGCCAGAGGGCTGGCAAATAAATGCTTGCAACTGGCTAACAGTGATGTCCCAAGTCTTTAACAGGGCGTAGTGTAACCTAAGACTGTGCCTATGTCAGCATTATAAAGGGGGGCAGCACATTGTAAGGGATAGTTCTATGTCATGATGTGTTTGAACTCCCAAGTAACCAAACATTTTACAAATCACTTATCCCTGGTACATGTGCGACTACATTACCCTTGATAAACTACAATTGTTAGAGGTGGGGAGGGGGTTTGGGAGGCAGGAATTTCCTAGTGCCTAGGGCAGCACAAGAAGCAAATATACCACTGCTGTGTGATAAATTATATACAGAGGTACTAGACTACACAGTGTGCTTTAATCGCTAGGAGGTGTCTAATACCGAACTGTGTCTGTAAAGCTCAGGACTCACCAGAAAACCTATAAGCAACAAATACAAATGAACAGGTAACAAACGTCATCTCTTTTTGTTTTTTTTATCAGTCAATAGATAAACTATTGCCTATAAAAGTGCAATAAAAATAACAAATAATTAGTAACGGTGTCATTATAAACTAATATATTTTAGTTTCTTAGCAAAAGCAGCATTATTTGACTTTTCCTGTTACCATTAGTGTGTAATACATTACATCCCAGCTGTACACTGTACTGCTAATGACCTAGTGAGCAGTGAATACGCTGGATACAGTCATTATACATTTCTTTCGCTGCCCTGATATCTGTTCTCCTGATAACCTCTCAATGAAAAACAAAGTACTCCTTATACTGCCCCAGTATTTCCCACTCCAAAATTAAAGGTCATATTAGTCCAATCTATTTTTAATGATCTGAATTGCCGATATGTGTCTGCTTGTTAACCCATCCGCTACCAGATTGGGCAGCAATTCACTGAGGAGCAAAACCTTGCAGTCCTCATTGGTAGCACAAGGGTTAAATGTTTACTCAGCCCCCCACAGAAATAGTATGGAATAAAACAAGATAATGGACAATATTATGAATACAGACAAAACCTCCCCAATTCCTTTTATCCTATGAAGCTGTTTTACTGAGTGATACAGCTCTCCAAATTTTAACGAATCAGCTTTAAAGGACAATTTTAGAATCATAGTGAAAGCTAAGTCTGTATCGGTTGTGTTTTAACAATTTTATAAATGAAATGGCCGTGTCTGCTGAATGCAGGATTTGCCAGAGCACTCAAATCCAGTAATTTACACGTAATTTATTTGAGTTTAAGGTGATCATTTCATGACTAAGCTGTTCTTCATCCCATATATTATAGAGTACAACCAGATTGGCATAAAACTGGCTCTCTGATCCCTGTGAGACCCAACAAGCACTTGCTACAGTATTATGGGAGACTACTTATTTAAAGGCAGTATGTACACAGTAGAATGTTAACTACTTTGTTGTTTAGCAACCAAAGCTACTTAGTCATCTGATTCTGAAGTCACACACATCCCTATAGCATGAAAGTATTGCAGCATCATGTACTGTGTCTGGCAATACTATCAGAATCCCGGTCAGAAAGCGACACATATAAGGCACTTTATCATCCCAATAACCTGATATACATTTAGATTTAATAATAAATATGCAATGTCATTAAATAAAATAGTTATAAAGTACACAGAGGCTGAATAAATGTAAACTCTTCTGCAAACTGTCACATCTGGCTACAAATATTTTTTTCCCCATAAAATCTGTATTTCAATAAAATAAAAGGCAAAAGTCTGATCGTAATAATATTTTTGTCACTTTATTTACATTTTGCGTTTGATTCAATTGGAAACAATGTAAGTTATTTTGTTTTTATTTTTCAAACCAATATCACCAACAAAAGGCGCCAAATACTGGTTAATATTGACAGCCTATCATTAGATTAATCGCATCAGCTCTTCACAAAGCACTGGAGCGCCTTATGTTTGTGTTATTTTTCTAACCGCCTCAATCTGAACCAGGCTCGGTCAACATTATTGGAGACACCGGCCATAAAGTTACATGATGGCAATTTTCACTTGCAACATTTCAAGTGGCAAGTCACATACATATGTCAGCCACATTTATTTGCTGATATTCCTGGTATATTACGATAGCACCCCCTAAGCAAGCAATATTTATTACACCTGACCTGTGTTTTTTAATATATACAGCAAACCAAACACACTCCCTTTTTTTCAAATCCAAAGAGACAAATATAAAGAACATGAATTGTCATCAATTTGTTTGTGGAATTTCCCATTTACAATCAGGAGTCTTTTCAAAGAGGGACATTTGTAGGACAGCAAGATACAGACGTTTTTGTGCAAAAGGAGATTTGCCCCCTCCAAAATATCTAGTTGTGAGGCACATGGTGGGTTGTATTAAAACTTAATATATAGGTAGAAACTTTGCACGGATAAGCAACTATATCAGCTCAAGTTTATGAATATGAACAGAATTTAAAAACATCTCTCTCCTGCTGCCTCTGTATATTCTGTGACTTCTGTCTAACATGTTCTGTGTGCCACTAATACACATAATAGTGTCATATCTCTCTCTGTGTACACATCTGTCTCCTGCTGTCTCACATGCTCTGTGTGCCACTAATACACATAATAGTGTAATATCTCTCTCTGTGTACACATCTGTCTCCTGCTGTCTCACATGCTCTGTGTGCCACTAATACACATAATAGTGTAATATCTCTCTCTGTGTACACATCTGTCTCCTGCTGTCTCACATGCTCTGTGTGCCACTAATACACATAATAGTGTAATATCTCTCTCTGTGTACACATCTGTCTCCTGCTGTCTCACATGCTCTGTGTGCCACTAATACACATAATAGTGTCATCTCTCTCTCTCTGTGTACACATCTGTCTCCTGCTGTCTCACATGCTCTGTGTGCCACTAATACACATAATAGTGTAATATCTCTCTCTCTCTGTATAAACATCTGTCTCCTGCTGTCTCTGCATGTTCTGTCTCACATGCTCTGTGTGCCACTAATACACATAATAGTGTCATATCTCTCTCTCTCTGTGTACACATCTGTCTCCTGCTGTCTATGCATGTTCTGTCTCACATGATCTGTGTGCCACTAATACACATAATAGTCATATCTCTCTCTGTACACATCTGTCTCCTGCTGTCTCTGCATGTTCTGTCTCACATGCTCTGTGTGCCACTAATACACATAATAGTGTCATATCTCTCTCTGTACACATCTGTCTCCTGCTGTCTCTGCATGTTCTGTCTCACATGCTCTGTGTGCAACTAATACACATAATAGTGTCATATCTCTCTCTGTGTACACATCTGTCTCCTGCATGTTCTGTCTCACATGCTCTGTGTGCCACTAATACACATAATAGTGTCATATCTCTCTCTGTGTACACATCTGTCTCCTGCATGTTCTGTCTCACATGCTCTGTGTGCCACTAATACACATAATAGTGTCCTATCTCTCTCTGTGTACACATCTGTCTCCTGCATGTTCTGTCTCACATGCTCTGTGTGCCCCTAATACACATAATAGTGTCATCTCTCTCTCTCTGTACACATTTGTCTCCTGCTGTCTCTGCATGTTCTGTCTCACATGTTCTGTGTGCCACTAATACACATAATAGTGTCATATCTCTTTCTGTACACATCTGTCTCCTGCTGTCTCTGCATGTTCTGTCTCACATGCTCTGTGTGCCACTAATACACATAATAGTGTCATCTCTCTCTGTGTACACATCTGTCTCCTGCTGTCTCTGCATGTTCTGTCTCACATGCTCTGTGTGCCACTAATACACATAATAGTGTCATCTCTCTCTCTGTGTACACATCTGTCTCCTGCTGTCTCTGCATGTTCTGTCTCATGTGCTATCTGTGCCCCTAATACACATAATAGTGTCATACACATAATACACATAATACATAATACACATAATAGTGTCATACACATAATACACATAATAGTGTCACATGCTCTGTGTGCCACTAATACACATAATAGTGTCATATCTCTCTCTCTGTACACATCTGTCTCCTGCTGTCGCTGCGTGTTCTGTCTCACATGCTCTGTGTGCCACTAATACACATAATAGTGTCATATCTCTCTCTCTCTGTACACATCTGTCTCCTGCTGTCTCTGCATGTTCTGTCTCACATGCTCTGTGTGCCACTAATACACATAATAGTGTCATATCTCTCTCTCTGTGTACACATCTGTCTCCTGCTGTCTCTGCATGTTCTGTCTCAGCTCTCTCTCTATGGCTCTATATGCATATTACTGCTATGTGTGCAAGTGCTATGTGCTGTACCTGATATTGCACCAATATGTTCTCATTCTGTGAACACAACTCTCTTCTGCTCATTCTATGGGGCTGAATTATCATTGTCTGGCGGACATGAAAGGCTGTAGCGTAGCATTTTCCGCTAGACATCGCTGAATTTAACATTGCACAAGCAGTTCTAGTAAACTGCTTGTGCAATGCCGCCCCCTGCAGATTTGCGGTGTCAATCAATACAATCATATAGGATCAGTCAGATTGATGTTCGCAGCCTCAGAGGCGGCGGACCAGTTAAGGAGCAGGGGTCTTAAAACCACTGCTTCATAACTGCTGCTTCCGGCGAGCCCAGGGGCATCAGGGGCCGTTCGGCCCTTGATAAATCAGCCCCTATATGTGCTATTTGCCCTGTGCAACTGGATATATCGTTTCTGCAATAACTCTCTGTATCCCACACTTTGTGATGCGCTCCCCTTATCTCTGTTACTAGTAATGTAGGCAGAGAATGCCAGAGACACACAGCAATAATAATACACAGGTTACATGAGATCACAGACTTTAGGTTCCCCAGTTAGTTACTAATAACTTACTTAAAAGGGACAGTAAAGTCAAAATAAAATTAGTCAGATAGAGCTGCAATTCTAATTTACTTCTATTATAAATTGTGCTTTGTTCTCTTGGTATCCTTTGTTGAAGAGTAAATCTGGGTAGGCTGAAAGGAGCTCAGGAGCGTGCACATGTCTTTAGCAGTCTATGGCAGCAGTGTTTGTAACTGTGTGAATCATTACTATTGCCAGATGACTTTAGACACGTGCAGTCTCCTGAGCTCACCTATGATTACTCTTTAAGAAAGGATACCAAGAGAACCACTTAAAATACATAATAGAGGCAAATTGGAAAGTTGTTTAATCTTCATCATCAATCCACTCCAGACAACACCAGAATTTCTGTTGTTTTAAAAGATAGATAATCCCTGAATTACCAATTCCCCAGTTTTGCATAACCAAGTTATAATTATACACATTTTACCTCTGTAATTACCTTGTATCTAAGCCTCAGCAGACTGCCCCCTTGTTTCAGTTCTTTTGACAGACTTGCATTTTAGCCAATCAGAGCTGTCTCCATGCATGAGCTCAATGTTATCTATATGAAACACATGAACTAATGCCCTCTAGTGGTGAAAAACTATCAAAATGCATTTAGATTAGAGGCGGCCTTCAAGGTCTAAGAAATTAGCATATGAGCCTCCTAGGTTTGGCTTTCAACTAAGAATACCAAAAGAACAAAGCAAAATTGATGATAAAAAGAAAATTGGAAAGTTGTTTAAAATGACATGCCCTATCTAAATCATGAAAGTTTATTTTGGACTTGACTGTCCCTTTAAGTTTAATTTAGAATTTACTGTCCCTTTAACATAAACTGAACCTATGACACTAACACAGCTGTGTCTATCTGTATGCATTTGTAACTTTTAATCAGTGTCACATAGACAGTTTTGTATAAACAGTAATAACTGGACACTTGTGATCTGAACTACAGTTCTTTTAATCTTACCTTGTTAATCAAATCCACAGGAAGACCGGTCCATCCCACCTTGTTGTGATTCTTTTTTTTTTACTCCGTTTCTTTAAGGGTTTTCATTCATGGAATTCTGCACAGAAGGATAAAACAGATTCTGGTCATATATCTATTAGTGCCTGTATGTAGCAAGTCAATCTGCTTTTTTCTGTTGCCACACGTCAATCTAAAGTCAGTATACATTGTGACGCTGCAATAACACCTACTGCCATGGTATATACATATTTACTGGGAACATAGACCGCAGTGTAAAGGGTAAAGGCACTTTTCAGTGCCATTTTTTTTTCTAACACCCCAGACCCGCCAACTTTAGCCCCAAAATACTGCCTAGTGCAGTTTTAAAAAATAAATTTAAAGGGACAGTCTACACCAGACAATCCCTTTATTACTAATTCCCCAGTTTTGCATAACCAACACAGTTATATTAATATATGTTTTACCTCTGTGTTTATCTTTTATCTAAGACTCTGCAGACTGTCCCCTTATTTCAGCGCTTTTGACAGACATGCAGTTTAGCCAATCAGTACAGAGTCCTAAATAACTCCAATGGAGTGAGCACAATGGTATCTATATGACACACATGAACTAGTACTGTCTAACTGTGAAAAACTTTCAAAATGCTCTGAGAGGCGTTTTTTAACGGTTTAGAAATCAGTTTGAGCCTACCTAGGTTTAGCTTTTCAAAATTACCACCAATGGAACAAAGCAAATTTGATGATAAAAGTAAATTGGAAAGTTGTTTAAAATTTCATGCCCTATCTGAAACATGAAAGTTTAATTTTGACTAGACTGTCCCTTTAAAAAATAAAAAAATAAAAAAAAATTTGTTTTTTAAAAAGGGATTTCCCATGTTAATTTGGGGGCAATTTGTCTTTGTGTGTGTATGTGTCTGCGTTCCTTTGCGTGCGTATGTGTCTAAGTGTGTGTATATATGTATGTGTGTGTATCTGACTGTGTGTGTGTCTGTGTATATTTGTGTGTGTCTGTGTATGTCTATGTGTATAAGTGTGTGTGTGTATGTGACTGTATGTGTCTGTGTTTATGCGTATGTGACTGTGTATGTGTGCGTGCGTATGTGACTGCGTATGTGTCTGTATGTGTGAGTGTATATGTATGTGTATCTGACTGTGTGTGTGTCTCTTTGTATGTCTGTGTGTGTATGTGTGTGTACTTATGTGACTGTGTGTGTGTCTGTGTAAGTGACTATGTGTGTCTATGTATATGTGTGTGTATCTGTGTATGTGTGCGTGCGTATGTGACTGTGTGTGTATATGTGAGGGTGTATGTGACTGTGTGTGTGTCTGTGCATATGTGTGTGTATCTGACTGTATGTGTTTGTGTATATGTGTGTATCTGTGTATGTCTGTGTGTATGTGTGCGTACATATGTGACTTTGTGTGTCTGTGTATATGTGTGTGTATCTGTGTATGTGTGCGTGCGTATGTGACTGTGTGTGTGTGTGCATGCATATGTGACTGTGTGTGTGTATATGTGAGGGTGTATGTGACTGTGTGTGTCTGTGTATATGTGTGTGTATCTGACTGTATGTGTCTGTGTATATGTGTGTACCTGTGTATGTCTGTGTGTGTATGTGTGTGTGCGTATGTGACTGTGTGTGTGCCTGTGAACATTTATTTTGGAAATGCCATAAAAAAAATTCACTTTAATTTCTGGGCAGCAAAATTTTGAGTGCCTAGGGCAGCACAAAACCTAAATACACCAGTGGGTGTATAGTAAAAATAAAGATGCACAGATCTTTTAAAATCTACCGTTTATCTTGTTGAAAATCTTTACTTTTGCAGCCTCTCAGCCCTTGTTCGCACCAGCACATATACTCGTATATCTCCCTAGATGTGAACCCTTCACATAACTCCTGGCATAAAATCTTGCTCAGTAAATACAAGTCGTATGTTTTACAACACGCTAAACTTGCTGCATGAGAAAGGATTTTACGCGTTATGTAAACGCATCACTTCACTGTTACATTAATAAATGAATAGGAGGCATTGACTTCAATGTTTATTGTTTTTTATTTTTTCATTCATGCAAACTGTGACAATGCGCAATAAGAAAGTACGAGGAGGTTTCCTTTGTGTACATCAATAGTTGGCACTTATGACGCTGTTGTAGCAAACTGGATGCAGCTATCTCCTTACGTAGTATTTAGCAAACACTACAGAAAACAAACAGGATCGTGCGACTAGTGCTTCTGATTGGATGAGTGGCGGACGCACAGTGGGTCCAGAGTGGCACTTCTACTGTGTGTTTAACCCCATTGCAGGTGTTAAATATACAGTAAAGCAGGGTCGATAGTCATAAACTGACACGCTCTAACGGATTACAATTATAACGGATTAGAGCATGTCATTTTTTCACTATTATGGCCCTTTAATAAAGTGCTCTACAGTATTGAGCATAGGAATGTAGTCTTTAACCTGTGACATTTACATGCATACAACTGTATACACTGCACCCCATCATCATGAGTACACCATGTGCATATCCATACAGCCTGAATACACCACGTGCATATCCGTACAGCCTGAATACACCATAGGCTTATCCGTACAGCCTGAATACACCACGTGCATATCCGTACAGCCTGAATACACCACGTGCATATCCGCACAGCCTGAATACACCACGTGCATATCCGTACAGCCTGAATACACCACGTGCATATCCGCACAGCCTGAATACACCACGTGCATATCCGCACAGCTTGAATACACCACGTGCATATCCGTACAGCCTGAATACACCACGTGCATATCCGCAGCATGAATACACCACGTACATATCCGAACAGCCTGAATACACCACGTGCATATCCGAACAGCATGAATACACCACGTGCATTTCCGTACAGCATGAATACACCATGTGCATATCCGTATAGCCTGAATAAACCACGTGCATTTCCGTACAGCATGAATACACCACGTGCATTTCCGTACAGCATGAATACACCACGTGCATTTCCGTACAGCATGAATACACCACGTGCATTTCCGTACAGCATGAATAAACCACGTGCATTTCCGTACATCATGAATAAACCACGTGCATTTCCGTACAGCATGAATACACCACGTGCATTTCCGTACAGCATGAATACACGATCTGCATAGCCACACAGCTGAGAAGAACTGGCTGTTGAACATTTTACACTTCACTGTCAGGCTGAAATGTCTATTTTTAAAGTATGTTTTCATGTCATTTACTTCTGATAGTTGTATTTTTTTCATTTACCCCAGAGAGTAAAATGGCCTGTTCTAATAGACTTTAGCGCGTATTCTTTGTATTACAACATCCTGTTACAGTCCGAATAACTTAAACAGAAGCTAAAAAGAACTGTTTCCCTTGCACTGCACTCCTAGCTTTAGTCCCTGAATAACAGAGTGACAGCCCACAAGACCCGGCTGGGTGAACTATAAATGTATCCTGCCCTATCCTACTAATACCATTTACTGATAAAAAAAAAAACACCAGAAAGGGCAGAAGCCCTGGAAAAACTGCTAATTGTTACAAAACAAAAGGTGCTATTTAGATCCAGTTCTGATAGGGAACTTGCCAAACATGTAGCCAAATAAGTGCGAATGCCCCGACCGACAGGCCTTGTGTCATTATAAGCAAATATTGTGGCGTTTCCATGACAATCCCTGTTTTGAATATCCTCCATCCTCACATTTTGAAAAAGCCTTTCCTGTTTGCGTTTGAATGATTACATTTTACTATGTTTAATATTCTGAGTGAAAAATTCCTGAAAAATGCAAAATCTCTAAAAGGAGCCTATAAGTATTATATTAGGTGGTGTAGTGGTCACAGCAGCAGTAAACCCTATAAAACAGGTACATAGCAGTTACCCCAGGTTTATGTTACCCTGTTCACATCATGAGAGTGTCACACTTCTTTTATTGAAGGGATATGGAACTCATGGACAGCGCTGCGGAATATGTTGGCGCTTCATAAATAAAGTATAATAATAATAAATAATTATTACATTTTTACACATATACAGTTGTTATGCAATAGACAGTCAGTGTCAATACAAGTGGAACACTGCAAAAGAAATGTCACTCCATCCGTTCTGTATAAAATATATTATACTAACCTGTGCCGTAACTGACAGTCAGCCAATCACAGCACAGAAGAAAACTTAGAGATGGAACCACACTGTGCAGACATATTCTCTGTACATGGTGACATTATAACTATATGTTCTCTGTGACTATGGGACCAGTAGTCAGATCATGTGAACCACTGGATAACTGTGCGTTTAACCCCCGCAAAGGAGTCCAACTCAGAATATGCAAACATTGCAGATCCACAGCAAAATAAAGCAGGTCAGCCAATTAAAAAATACTGTTGCAAGACTCTCCAATCACCATCTGTGTACTGCTATGATGCTGCAACGCTAGTAGTTGTTGGGGGCATTATATATACTGTAATAAAGTTGTTGGGGGCATGCTACAGACTGTAATAAAGATGTTGCGGCATTCTATAGACTGTAATAAAGATGTTGGGGGCATGCTCTATACTGTAATAAAGTTGTTGGGGCATGCTATATACTGTAATAAAATTGATGGGGCATGCTATATACTGTAATAAATATATTGGGGCATGCTATATACTGTAATAAAGTTGTTGGGGGCATGCTATATGCTGTAATAAAGTTGCTGGGGCATGCTATATACTGTAATAGAGATGTTGGAGGAATGCTATATACTGTAATAGAGATGTTGGGGGCATGCTCGATACTGTAATAAAGTTGTTGGGGCATGCTGTATACTGTACTAAAGTTGTTGGGTGCATGCTAAATACTGTAATAAAGTTGCTGGGGCATGCTATATACTGTAATAAAGATGTTGGGGGAACGCTATATACTGTAATAAAGTTGTTGTGGCATGTTATATACTGTAATAAAGATGTTGGGGCATGCTATATACTGTAATAAAGTTGCTGGGGCATGCTATATACTGTAATAAAGATGTTGGGGGAACGCTATATACTGTAATAAAGATGTTGGTGCATGTTATAGACTGTAATAAAGATGTTGGGGCAAGCTATATACTGTAATAAAGATGTTGGGGGCATGCTATATACTGTAATAAAGTTGTTGAGGCATGCTATATACCGTAATAAAGTTGTTGGGGGCATGTTATATACTGTAATAAAGATGTTGGGGCATGCTATATACTGTAATAAAGTTGTTGGGGGCATGCTATATACTGTAATAAATATGTTGGGGCATGCTATATACTGTAATAAATATGTTGGGGGCATGTAATATAAATAATACACCATACTGCCCAGACCTGGAGCGTCTGTAAAATACTTTTTTCTACAATAACACTGGAACAAACTGGTCACACAGAATAAATTAGGCTCAATGCAAGGACTGTTTCTTCTACACTTGACTTAGAAGCAAACACATAAATGAATAGATCCCCAAATATAATTATTTTATTTTAGATACATTTTCCATAAATGATAATAGTCTGTCATGACCAGGCCTTCCCTTTAACCCCTTCTCTGCCAGTAGGGGTTTAGAAAATTGTATGAAATAATTTATGTTAAAAAAACTAAAGTCTTAAAGGGACAGTCTAGTCCAAAATAAACTTTCATGATTCAGATAGGGCATATCATTTTAAACAATTTTCCAATATACTTTTATCACCAATTTTGCTTTGTTCTCTTGGTATTCTTAGTTGAAAACTAAACCTAGGAGGTTCATATGCTAATTTCTAAGGCTTGAAGGCCGCCTCTTCTCTCAGGGCATTTTGACAGTTTTTCACCACTAGAGGGTGTTAGTTCACGTGTTTCATATAGATAACACTGTGCTCACGCACGTGGAGTTCCAGTGAGCCAGCTCTGACTGGCTAAAATGGATATCAAACGACAATCCAAAAGGAGGAACAGCACCAAAATGATAATGCTTATAAAGTTATTTTATTGGGACATCAAATAAACACACCACGACGTTTCGGTCCTAATAGACCTTAATCATGTGACATAAAACATGGCCTAACACCACACCTATATACCCATTGGGGGAGGAGACTTATACCTGTTACAGGTGTAAATCTAGTATATGTTAACTAATCAGATATAAACATAAAATGGATATCAGTCAAAAGAACTGAAATAAGGGGTCAGTTTGCAGAGGCTTAGATACAAGGTAATCACAGAGGTAAAAAGTGTATAAATATAACTGTGTTGGTTGTGCAAAACTAGGGAATGGGTAATAAAGGGATTATCTATCTTTTTAAACAATAACAATTCTGGTGTAGACTGTCCCTTTAATGGTGATTTTCTTTTGAACTCCATTTGATACGTTTTTCCCCCATCATCAGCATTTCTGTTAAACGAACGAATAAAGAGGAACATAATGTTCATTTGACTAATTCCTAAGCTAACATTTCCAGCCTAAAAACTGTATTTGTTTTTCTTGTTTCATATGATAAAATAAATCAAATAATAGTTGTCGATTACTCGCAGACACCCTTAGTAACTAACCAGGAGTGCACACGTGTAAGAAATAGAAATGTTTTTGGTACATTTCATGAAACAAAAACAAAACAAACTTTAATCTTCCAACTCACCTGGAATTTACAGATATACTTAAACAGAACTGTGAGCTGAAGTCATTTACATTTATTTTTCTACTTTTTTAATACAAAGTCTGGCAGAAACTCACTTTTATTTGCTTTGGCACATCGTTAAGAAGACAGTGACTGCAAACTATACAAACAAGGTAACAAAGACCAGGAAAAAAAACAACAAGAAACAGATAAAATAGTCCTTTCTGCACAAAGCGCTGCAGTTCTACGTTTTCTTGCGCAAGGCAGGACTGGGACATAGATCTAAACTTCAGTTATTTCCCTTTATTTACTATAAACAGAGATTAGCACAAAATGAAGGCACTTTTTTTTATTATTCAGACACTCGTGTCATTCTGGGACACCTGCACTGAGCAGATGCTGCCCCTCAGATGTTATCAAACAAAAAGAAAAAAGCAGAACAACCTGGAAGTGAGAAATATGATAAAACAAAAACAAATGTGTATAATTAAATAAAAATAAAAAAACAAAGGAAAAAGGCAGAACTGTGCAGTAAATTTAAAGTGAGGCAACTCCCTTCTGAACAACCTAAGCTAGTTTTTGAAGACAGAAGAAGCAATAGGGCACTCGCTGGCGGGAGTTCTGTGATTCTTACACACAGTGCTGGGATACTTTGGGGGTACCATTGGACTCAGGGAGTGACACACAGTAGAACTGACTGTCAAATGATCCCAGATTGCTCCAGGACTGCTGCCTGACATCATAAGGTTATTTACAGTTTCCCATTCTCCCAGGGAGCTTAAAAGGAGGTGTAACACCTTGAGATTGTTATATAAAATGTAAAAAACTAAACTGCAGTATACTTTTACAAAGTGTCCCCTTTCCTGTAATTAGGGACAGTGTACTGAAGATGTGTTGTTTCCTATGACTTGTTATACCAGCAACAGCAGAGTATATATGAAGGAGAAACTGCTCATTTAGCTGTGTTTTGTTAGCTGAAACCAAATGGGCTGAGCTTGCAGGGAGAGTAGACATGTTTATCTTCTTTTCTCTATATATGCACAATGCCCCCCTTTATCTTATCTCTGTCTAATTACTCAAAGCAAGTGCAATTGAAAATGAACATTATAGTACAAATATCTCTCCACTTCCCACTGGAAGTGTAAATCACTCTGCAGCATCTTATTTACATTTTTTTAAAGGGACAGTCTAGTGAAATTAAACTATCATGATTCAGATAGGGCATGCAATTTTAAAAAAACTTTCCAATTTACTTTTATCATCAAATTTGCTTTGTTCTCACACTTAGACAGTGCTAGCTCATGTGTGTCACAAGATCTAAGAAAAGGGGGCACTATGCAGAGGCGTAGATACAAGGTAATCACAGAGGTAAAAAGTATATTAATGTAAAACTGGGGAATGGGTAATAAAGGGATTATCTATTTTTTTTAAAACAAACTGAAGTAGACTGTCCCTTTAATATATCGAATACTCAAGTATTGACATTTTTCAGTATAGGTGGGGTACAAAAGGCAAAAGTAGCTATTTCAAATCACACAATAAAGATGAAGTAACTATTTGTAAGCAATTTAATCCAATCAAACATATACTATAGATCACTGGGAACACATTAAAGGGGAAAACATTTTACAGCACACTTAATTCCTGATAGCCAAGGAAGTGCAGACTTAACACTGCTATATTCTACACTGTCATTGGCTGCAAACTCTAGAGAGCTGTCCCTAAATGTCCTCAGCAGAGAAGAAAGCCTCAGTTACAACAGGACGGTGCTTATTAGTTAAAGTAAACAAACACTTTGCATTTTTTAATATTTAAACAAAATATTGACATCAATATATATTATTACCAGGCTAATGTTGGCATCAGACCTGCCCAGCGGGCCCCAGTTTCATACCCAAAAGACCTGCCTGCCCAGTTCTGTTATCAGCTGGTAACAAAGTATAAGTATAGCTGTAACTGCATCCCTTTAATTTCAGAGGAAATAGATTATAATTGTTTTCCATAATAATTTTTTTTTATTCCTGTTTTTCATCTCTGATACCTGTCTAGGTAGCGAGTTGCTGGCTGTCCTCTAGCTGTGTTTACGCACGCCTACCTCCTTGTCACCTGCAAGCTGATTATACGGTCTGTTGTCAGAAGGAAGACGGTTCCTGTTGGCTTTTGGCTTCTTGAAGTTTCATCTTTAATTGTTAAGTCTGGCTAATCTTTGATGTTTGCTGCTTTTAGTTTTGTTGACCGCACAGATGTTAGAGCACAATGCGTGCTAGTATATTAAATGTAAGGTAGCAGTCACTCTCACTCAGACGTCTATTAACCAGTTCTTTTTGTCCTCTAGTGAGAATCCCCTGCGCCACTCGCAACGCAAGTCGTAGCCACACATGAAAATTCCGGGGAAGATACTCGTCTGGAAGAGCAGTTTTCCCCCAGGTTCAGCCTAAATGACAAACTCATAGTTCCTCATCCCTACTTAAGAAAAAATATGTAATTTATAGCCTTTTTATAATTTAAGCATGTAAAGGCAATCTCAAAAAATTAAAGAGAAAAGATTTTTCTTTCATGATTCAGATAGAGCATACTTTTGTAAACACCTTTTAAATGTACTTTTATTATCAATTTTGCTTTATTCTCTTGGCAATACACTACTGGGAGCTAGCTGAACACATCAGTAAGCCAACCACAAGAGGTATATATGTGAAGCCACCAATCAGAAGCAAGTTTCCAGCTCCTGAGCCTACATAGGTAAGCTTCTCAAAAAGGATACAAAGTGAACAAAGCTACTTTGATAAAATAAGTAAATTGGAAAATTGTTTCAAATTGTATGCTCTTTCATTAAAGAAAAATTTGGGGTTTCCTGTCCCTTTAAGAAAACTGATTTGCAGAATCTTTGGGTTTTTTAATTCCTTGCAAGAGGCCAAATCAAAATGAGAGGAGAATATTTGTATTTAAAGGGACACTGAACCCAATTTTTTTCTTTCATGATTCAGATAGAGCAACAATTTTAAGCAACTTTCTAATTTACTCCTATTATCAAATTTTCTTTGCTCTCTTGCTATCTTTATTTGAAAAAGAAGACATCTAAGCATTTTTCTTGGTTCAGAACTCTGGACAGCACTTTTTTATTGGTGGATGAATTTATCCACCAATCAGTAAGGACAACTCAGGTTGTTCACCAAAAATGGGCCGGCATCTAAACTTACATTCTTGCAATTCAAATAAAGATACCAAGAGAATAAAGAAAATTTGATAATAGGAGTAAATTAGAAAGTTGCTTAAAATGTCATGCTCTATGTGAATCACGAAAGAAAAAAATTTGGGTTCAGTATCCCTTTAAGAGTTTATAAAGAAAACATATTTACATAAAGGGCATTTACACTGTAATATGTTTGTATTGTGTAGAAAATAATACAGCACGGTTCTCTTGGTCAAAGCCCTGCAAAGTGGCCCTAATGTCTACATCTCGACTCATGTGCCTCTCTCCATCTTCAACACACGGAGAACTCTTTTTTCTTAGCTGTGCCGGCACATTCTTGTTTCTATGGAAATTCAGAACCTGGCCACAAGGAGGAGGCAAATACGCCCCAGCCAAAGGTTTAAATACCTCCCCCACTTCCCTCATCCCCCAGTCATTCTGCCGAGGGAACAAGGAACAGTAGGAGAAATATCAGGGTGAAAAAGGTGCCAGAAGAAGAAACTAAATCACAGTCGCCACATCGATAAAAGCGGGCGGGAAGCAGTGGACTCTTCCCGTCAGAAAAAAAGAAAATGATCAGGTAAGTATAGTTTAAGTTTTTCGTCTTAAACGGGAAGAGTCCACAGCTGCATTCATTACTTTTGGGGAAATAATACCCAAGCTATATATATATATATATATATATATACACTGAATGCAAACAATGGGCGGGTACAGAAGACGGCTTCGAAGGGCACCACAGCCTGAATTTACCCATAAAAAAATGAAAAAATAACTGCCCATCATTTAAACAACCGGCATGCCGTGCTGAAAACCACTAAAAATTCTTAGAGATTCCACTGAGCACAATGCCTAAGAATAGCCAAGTCCTACAAGGATCCCAAATCGCACTAATGTATCCGAAGGAAAGGCACCTCCACCTACCCCTGAAGGGAAAGAACGGAGTACGTAAAAGGAGATCCAAAGAACCAACGGCCCAAGACAAGCGAAACAAAAGTGGTTTCAGGACAACTACCCACGGAAAAGAACTCTCTAAGAAGTCCCTCTCCCAATAGACACTCCCACCTAAGAGAGAGCGATCGCAAGGAAGAACAAATCCAACCTCAGATCCTCTGACACAGCACCATATAACTAATGGTGCTCCAAGGAAGCCACAAACTCCCCACTGGACCCTAGTCTAGCAGACACAATCGCTAAAACTAGCAATATATAGGTAGGAAACCCATATCAGGACCGAAGGAAAACCCAGAGCCCCCCAACAGGATGGAAAACTAACTGTCTCAGGAAAAAAGAGCTCACTGTGAAACACAAAACACAACTGACAGAACTTGCGAGTTCCAGCTCCAGGGCAGCAAGCTGACCCTAAGTCCTCAAGGGCCCCCATCCCACAGAGAGTGCCCCCAGAGACATCCAACACCAGCAGCAATGCAATGCAACCAGTGGAGAAAGGAACACCAGTGGAGCAAACAGATCTCTGACCTCAAATCCAAGGAACGGACTCAACCCAAAAAGGGGCTGGTAACACCCGACTCAAGAAGAGTGGTAGTCCTAATAGGAACTAACCCATTGACCAATTACTAGTAACTGCCCCGATATAAGACTTGCGAGCACACATATCAAGTGCAAATAGATGCCGCTGGATTCAAACTGCAAACCTTCCGCTTGCTAGACAGCAAAAGCTAAATATCCAGCTCAGCTGGCTCTACTTGCTCAAATTCCTCTAAGAAGGAACACTCCCAAAAGGGGAGATAGGGCACAGAGTAGTACCAGAACCAGCACCCCTGACATCCCACACGCATCCCACACGCAAGGAGGGAAGAAAAGAATCCTCGAACGAGAAGATAAGGACCCACAGGGCCCCCATGGAATCTGTATGCTTCCAAATCCTCCCCAAAAGGACAAGAGCCAAGGGGACCACTTCCCCAGCCGTAGGCAAGGTGAAGAGACAAAAGAGAATAGTAAAACACTACCATTGAGTAATAACCCAATGGTCAGTACTACCAGCTCAGTTGAGACAAACAACCTTGAGTCCACCTTATTGCAAAAGTTGCCCCTGAAGACAACCACAGATCCACCTGAAAGGCAGCAAACTAACCTACAGGCCGATACCAAATCTCCCATGAGAGATAAAACCAATCCTTCTAAGGGAAAAGCAGACGTTCTAAACCCTAAAGCTTGAAAATGAACCTCCCAGGACCGAGTGCAGCGATCCGGACCCCAAAAACTCATACAAGAGACATGGCCCTAGGCCAGACCCCCCGAAACCCAGGACAGGTTACATGTCCTGAGAAACCACCAAGTTGCCTCATACGGAGAAGGGCATTCTAGGTAGAGCATTCCACACCCCGTGGCCTTGAACATTGGACGCTCGCAAGAGTCTCAGACCAATATCATAGAAGACATCTAGACAGGCCCCAGAGATCGCAATTTGCACCCATAGGTGGAGCAGAACTCTGGGAGCAAGGACCCTGGGGTTTACCAGAGACAGGTCTTCATAAAATGAAGACATACTACAGTAGTGGGATTCAACACGCCACCTTAACCATGTGGGCAACTAGGCGACCCGCTAGGCTACACCGGTGAGCGTAATACACCCCTTAGATGGAAACTCACAGATCCTCACAAGATCAGCCTCCCAGAAAACCCTGTACTAGGTTAACATAGACAACCCCATAAATCCCGCTGAGAAGCGGACCAGAGGTGGTTGCCAAGGAAAAAAGGGGGGGAACCCAACCCCTGCGTTCAACATATGAGAGCTTGTGAGAAACTGAAAAAAAAGGGGAAGACGGACATACCCGAACTCCCGGACTCAGATGACCAGACCATTTAAGAAGTAAGAACCAGTTCCCGCAACCTCAAGGAGTACCTGTGACTAGGTCAGAAGAAAAACAGACACTCGGAAAATACCAAGATTGAAAATCGTTATCCAAACTGGTACCCCAACTGTCTCGTGGTCATTCAGACCACCAAACCCCTTGGGAATGGAGAACCTCAGTACCGAGGCCAAAAAACCTCCAGGACCCACGAGGAGTCGTAGAGATAAGGGACGGCAAAGGACCTATACAATCCCTGACACTCCGTTCATGGAGGACGAGGAGCAAGTTGACGTTTAAGAAAACGAAACACCTCCTCAATTAAAGGGTAAATAAACAACAAATAAACACTCCAACAAGTGAACGACAACACCCGACAGGATAACAGGCACCCTGGCACCACGTGGGTGACATGAACCCTAAGGAACAGCAACTAGCACCTGACCAGTACCTGCCTGGTACAAGGAACACCTGAACTGTCCAAGGTCCAAGAAAAATCGAAGCCTCAAAGGGATCGAAAACATAAACTATAATCAAAACTTAGTTCTGATATATAAAACGTGCAGCTTCCAAAGAATTGCGCACACGACCACAAAATTGCCAGTATCAGTTCCAGAGAAGAAATGACTCGGGGAAGAGAGTACTCTAGAACGTCAATCGGAACATAACTGATGGGCATGGAAAACCCTGGCCATTTCATATTCTTCGCAAAACGTATACTCCAAATCTGAGATATCCGTCTCCAAAAAAATCAGAATCCTCCATAACTTGGAGATTGCAATTATGGACAAACACTAACCGCACCACCACCACCACCACCTGACAACTAACAAACAGATTCTCTCCGTCGCCACTCGATCAAGGTGCGGAAATGGAATACAACGTGTCCACACTCGGTCACAAGGTGCAACGTGTAAGCCAAAAAGTGTGCCAGTCCCTCGGACCGCACAAACTGATGAAATAAGGCCGTTATGTCCGAATAGCCATGAGCCCAAATATCACAACACAATAGTAGACAAAATCACATAGCAAACATGATTAAAGCCCCCCTTCCCCCGCTCAATAACCCCCCTCAGGAGATATTAACCCTTGATTCCATAAGATAAAGGAGTCCCACTGGGAACCTGAATTATTTCGTTTAACATTACATTCACATATCAAAATTGAAATGAAAAAATCTTACTGGAATCTACGCCGTGGAACAGGAACACGGCCCTTCAAGTTTGACAGATATTAGCCTCGCTTCTGACATGGACTTGAGTGAAT
Organism: Bombina bombina; assembly: GCF_027579735.1. Classification (NCBI taxonomy): domain Eukaryota; kingdom Metazoa; phylum Chordata; class Amphibia; order Anura; family Bombinatoridae; genus Bombina; species Bombina bombina. The sequence goes on along the minus strand of NC_069506.1, from coordinate 295,287,324 downwards.
AAAGGCAGGCAGAGAAACTGAAACTCGTCAACGCTGATTGCCCAGGAGCTGTTAATATGAGTCGGGATGGTTTCGCAGAAAGACTCTCCCTGCATCTCCGGACTCTAACTTTCACCCATGCTCTCACTGAGAGGCTGACAGGAATACTTAAAACTCCAGTCCCATTTCGAAGAGTACTACCCTCCATGAGAGACTATCTTCAATCGTCTGACACTTCTCTGCCAACCTCCTGAGACGAAAGGCAAAGAATGACTGGGGGATGAGGGAAGTGGGGGAGGTATTTAAGCCTTTGGCTGGGGTGTCTTTGCCTCCTCCTGGTGGCCAGGTTCTGAATTCACAAAAATAATGAATGCAGCTGTGGACTCTTCCCGTTTAAGAAGAAAACAGGCAATGCAAGTGGTGTGAAATCATTTAAAGGGACAGTATAGTCATTTTCAATTCCAAAACGAACTCATAAATACATTAAACACTTATATTTTTTCCATGAGCATCTGGGTTTTTTTTTGTTCTGAACATTTATTT
>NC_069506.1:295204302-295281802 GCF_027579735.1 Bombina bombina | reverse complement strand
CTTGGTATCTTTATTTGAAATGCAAGAATGTAAGTTTAGATGCCGGCCCATTTTTGGTGAACAACCTGGGTTGTTCTTGCTGATTGGTGGATAAATTCATCCACCAATAAAAAAGTGCTGTCCAGAGTTCTGAACCAAACAAAACTTAGATGCCTTCTTTTCGAAATAATGATAGCAAGAGAACGAATAAAAATTGATAATAGGAGTAAATTAGAAAGTTGCTTAAAATTGAATGCTCTATCTGAATCACGAAATAAAACATTTGGGTTCAGTGTCCCGTTAAACATCTTTTGATTTTGTAAAAAAAATAGTGATTGCCGCAAGCACCCTTGAAAGCTAAAAAGCAAAATCTATAATCTGCAAATGCTGCAAATCAACAGCTGGTTTAGGCAGTTTGCAGCATTTTGAAAACTTTAGGATTTGCTTTTTGGCCTCTCAAGGGAGCGTGGGACAAATACTATTTTTAGAACAAAAGCAAGAGCAGTTTAATGTCCCCTGGTCACTGATGCTAAGATGACACCCTGTCTCTTTTTGCATTAGTGACCCTAGATTCAGTGAAACCTGTTTGTGAAATAAGACTATAGCAGTAAAAAAATACAATATACACAGAATGTCCTTTTAAACGCACACTATGGATAGAAATGCAAAAGGAACTGTGACCTAAATACAATTCTCCTAAACTAAACGTAAACATTCTCTGTAGAAAATATCTACAATGGGTCCTGTAATGATAAAAAATAACCAATAAATTATATTTAATATGGGCATCAAAACCGTATTACTGTGAGGTCTGAAACAAAGTTCACACAATTTAGCAATGACTTATCCTCTATCGGCATCAAAAATATTCAAATTTCAATCAAACACTTTTAATCCCAATATTGGAAAACCAATAATAAATTAAAATCCTGCTGAATGCAGAAAAAACAGCAGTTTGATCTGTTGTGGCATGAAAATGTTTTTCATTACATTTTTTCATGCTGATGTCATATTATCCCTGCGCTGGGTACGCCCTGCATCAGGTATTTATTGGACACAAATAGAGCAAACACATATACACAATAAAAAGAGGATTGGTAAATATTTAAATGAATTAAGGCTGGCACATTACTTTGTGTTTTTTTACTGCTGAATGGTTGCTCCTGGTCTTGTTTGTCCGGTGCCCTATAAGGCGTACACCCCTATTAGCGACATGGGAGTATGTTTGTGAATGCAACATTAACCCCTTTATTGCTATATAATGTGTTGCACAGCTCTCCCCCTGGGATTCAGTAATGCCTTTGGGGTGACATATATATTATATATATGTACAGGAGTACAGAGCTGGTGTTCTGTTATATTTGCCTACTGTGTTATGTTTTCCTACCTATGTATCACGTACGGGCAGATAGAGCACTTTCATATCCGCCATTTTTGTTTGAAACGGAGGCTGATATCAAAATATTGACCGGATGGTGATATTTGGCTGTTTTGAGTTCAGATCTCGCTCAAACATAAAACATTCAAACATAATAATGAAAACATTATGTATGTTATTAGCTTGTGATAATAGCATTCATTTTATAAATGTATTTTTTCAGGGTACAGATATGTTTCCATTATTTTTTGTTACATAGCCTGAAAAATACATTTATAAAATGAACGCTATCATCACAAGCTAATACCATCCATAAAATTTTGTGTTTAGGTTTTAATTATTTATGTTTGAGCGAGCTCTGCACTTAAAACAGCCAAATATAACGTGGTCGGAAAATTATACAGAATCCGATCACTTTTTTTAACATCGGCCTCCTTTTGAAACAAATATGGCGGATATGAAAGTTCTCTATCTAGATGTAGGCTTGGCCGTACGCGAAACGTAGGTAGGACAACGTAACAAGGTAGGGAAATATTACAGAACGCGGGCAGTGATGTGTATGAACACAATACAAGGGCGCGTTGTTAGATGCACGAGACTAAATCAGGAAACCTGTACACATCATTTAATCGGTAGTGAACATGTTCCTGGATGAGAGCTTATTTGGGGAGGAAAGGCCTCTGTAATGGGAGTGAGCCAGAGTGACGATTCATATAAATACATACAAGCATGGCCTAATTGTGGTGCCTTTTGGAGATAGCACACAGGAATGACATGAAAGACAAAATTAAACTTTCATGGATCAGATAGAGCAGTAATTTTAAGAGACTTTTACATTTTATTTCTATTATCAAATGTATTTTGTTCTTGTGCTGTTCTTTGTTGAAAAGCATACCTAGATAGTTACAGCAGCAAGGCACTACTGGGAGCTAGCTGCTGATTGGTGGACTTTATCTGGTCATTGTCCCCCTATATGTGCTCAGCTAGCTCCTAGTAGTGAATTGCAGTTCTGGAACTGACTTTAACTATGTGTTTAACAATTTGCAGGGGTTAAACACATAGTTATATGAAAGCAATAATGCGTTAATACACAAATAGTATGATTCAACCCATCAAAGGGCCAGACTACAAGTGGAGCGTTAAAATATTTTTCGCTTGTGCGCTAACACAGCTGAAAGTAAACTTTTAATGCAAGCTGGTTAGTGCGAGTATTACAAGTTGAAAGTTAGTGTTAAACAAAACCAGATGCACGCTAACTTCAGGACTTTGGATATTGCAACCACGGTAAATCCCCATTGACTTAAATTGAGCGGGCTTTAAAAAAAACAAAAAACGTATCGCTCACGCGCTAACCCTATACCACATTACACCTACAGCCCTAAACTCAAAAGGTAGTTATGAATATTTTACAACCTTTTGTTCCTTACATAGAAAACAAAAAAACAGGAGAGTGTGGTGTATATGTAGCACACAGCACAGGAGAGTGTGTATATGTAGCACTCAGCACAGGATAGTGTGTATATGTAGCACACAGCACAGGAGAGTGTGTATATGTAGCACACAGCACAGGAGAGTGTGTATATGTAGCACACAGCACAGGAGAGTGTGTATATGTAGCACACAGCACAGGAGAGTGTGTATATGTAGCACACAGCACATGAGAGTGTGTATATGTAGCACTCAGCACATGAGAGTGTGTATATGTAGCACACAGCACATGAGAGTGTGTATATGTAGCACTCAGTACATGAGAGTGTGTATATGTAGCACACAGCACAGGAGAGTATGTATATGTAGCACACAGCACAGGAGAGTGTGGTGTATATGTAGCACTCAGCACATGAGAGTGTGTATATGTAGCACACAGCACAGGAGAGTATGTATATGTAGCACACAGCACAGGAGAGTGTGTATATGTAGCACTCAGCACATGAGAGTGTGTATATGTAGCACTCAGCACATGAGAGTGTGTATATGTAGCACACAGCACAGGAGAGTATGTATATGTAGCACTCAGCACATGAGAGTGTGTATATGTAGCACACAGCACAGGAGAGTATGTATATGTAGCACACAGCACAGGAGAGTGTGTATATGTAGCACACAGCACATGAGAGTGTGTATATGTAGCACTCAGCACATGAGAGTGTGTATATGTAGCACTCAGCACATGAGAGTGTGTATATGTAGCACACAGCACAGGAGAGTATGTATATGTAGCACACAGCACAGGAGAGTGTGTATATGTAGCACACAGCACATGAGAGTGTGTATATGTAGCACTCAGCACATGAGAGTGTGTATATGTAGCACACAGCACAGGAGAGTGTGTATATGTAGCACACAGCACAGGAGAGTGTGTATATGTAGCACACAGCACATGAGAGTGTGTATATGTAGCACACAGCACAGGAGAGTGTGTATATGTAGCACTCAGAACAGGAGAGTGTGTATATGTAGCACACAGCACATGAGAGTGTGTATATGTAGCACACAGCACAGGAGAGTGTGTATATGTAGCACACAGCACATGAGAGTGTGTATATGTAGCACACAGCACAGGAGAGTGTGTATATGTAGCACTCAGTACAGGAGAGTGTGTATATGTAGCACACAGCACATGAGAGTGTGTATATGTAGCACACAGCACAGGAGAGTGTGTATATGTAGCACACAGCACATGAGAGTGTGTATATGTAGCACTCAGCACATGAGAGTGTGTATATGTAGCACACAGCACAGGAGAGTGTGTATATGTAGCACACAGCACATGAGAGTGTGTATATGTAGCACACAGCACAGGAGAGTGTGTATATGTAGCACACAGCACATGAGAGTGTGTATATGTAGCACACAGCACAGGAGAGTGTGTATATGTAGCACACAGCACATGAGAGTGTGTATATGTAGCACACAGCACATGAGAGTGTGTATATGTAGCACACAGCACAGGAGAGTGTGTATATGTAGCACACAGCACATGAGAGTGTGTATATGTAGCACACAGCACATGAGTGTGTGTATATGTAGCACACAGCACAGGAGTGTGTATATGTAGCACACAGCACAGGAGTGTGTATATGTAGCACACAGCACATGAGAGTGTGTATATGTAGCACACAGCACAGGAGAGTGTGTATATGTAGCACACAGCACAGGAGAGTGTGTATATGTAGCACACAGCACATGAGAGTGTGTATATGTAGCACACAGCACATGAGAGTGTGTATATGTAGCACACAGCACAGGAGAGTGTGTATATGTAGCACACAGCACAGGAGAGTGTGTATATGTAGCACACAGCACAGGAGAGTATGTATATGTAGCACACAGCACATGAGACTGTGTATATGTAGCACACAGCACATGAGAGTGTGTATATGTAGCACACAGCACAGGAGAGTGTGTATATGTAGCACACAGCACAGGAGAGTGTGTATATGTAGCACACAGCACAGGAGAGTGTGTATATGTAGCACACAGCACAGGAGAGTGTGTATATGTAGCACACAGCACAGGAGAGTGTGTATATGTAGCACACAGCACAGGAGAGTGTGTATATGTAGCACACAGCACAGGAGAGTGTGTATATGTAGCACACAGCACAGGAGAGTGTGTATATGTAGCACACAGCACAGGAGAGTGTGTATATGTAGCACACAGCACAGGAGAGTGTGTATATGTAGCACACAGCACAGGAGAGTTTGTATATGTAGCACACAGCACAGGAGAGTGTGTATATGTAAGCACACAGCACAGGGAGAGTGTGTATATGTAGCACACAGCACATGAGAGTGTGTATATGTAGCACACAGCACAAGAGTGTAGTGTATATGTAGCACACCGCAACTGAGAGTGTGTATATGTAGCACACAGCACAGGAGAGTGTGTATATGTAGCACACAGCACAGGAGAGTGTGTATATGTAGCACACAGCACAGGAGAGTATGTATATGTAGCACACAGCACATGAGACTGTGTATATGTAGCACACAGCACATGAGAGTGTGTATATGTAGCACACAGCACAGGAGAGTGTGTATATGTAGCACACAGCACAGGAGAGTGTGTATATGTAAGCACACAGCACAGGAGAGTGTGTATATGTAGCACACAGCACAGGAGAGTGTGTATATGTAGCACACAGCACAGGAGAGTGTGTATATGTAGCACACAGCACAGGAGAGTGTGTATATGTAGCACACAGCACAGGAGAGTGTGTATATGTAGCACACCGCACAGGAGAGTGTGTATATGTAGCACACAGCACAGGAGAGTGTGTATATGTAGCACACAGCACAGGAGAGTGTGTATATGTAGCACACAGCACAGGAGAGTGTGTATATGTAGCACACAGCACATGAGAGTGTGTATATGTAGCACTCAGCACATGAGAGTGTGTATATGTAGCACACAGCACATGAGAGTGTGTATATGTAGCACTCAGTACATGAGAGTGTGTATATGTAGCACACAGCACAGGAGAGTATGTATATGTAGCACACAGCACAGGAGAGTGTGGTGTATATGTAGCACTCAGCACATGAGAGTGTGTATATGTAGCACACAGCACAGGAGAGTATGTATATGTAGCACACGAGCACAGGAGAGTGTGTATATGTAGCACTCAGCACATGAGAGTGTGTTATATGTAGCACTCAGCACATGAGAGTGTGTATATGTAGCACACAGCACAGGAGAGTATCTGTATATGTAGCACTCAGCACATGAGAGTGTGTATATGTAGCACACAGCACAGGAGAGTATGTATATGTAGCACACAGCACAGGAGAGTGTGTATATGTAGCACACAGCACATGAGAGTGTGTATATGTAGCACTCAGCACATGAGAGTGTGTATATGTAGCACACAGCACAGGGAGAGTATGTATATGTAGCACACAGCACAGGAGAGTGTGTATATGTAGCACACAGCACATGAGAGTGTGTATATGTAGCACTCAGCACATGAGAGTGTGTATATGTAGCACACAGCACAGGAGAGTATGTATATGTAGCACTCAGCACAGGAGAGTGTGTATATGTAGCACACAGCACAGGAGAGTATGTATATGTAGCACACAGCACAGGAGAGTGTGTATATGTAGCACACAGCACATGAGAGTGTGTATATGTAGCACTCAGCACATGAGAGTGTGTATATGTAGCACTCAGCACATGAGAGTGTGTATATGTAGCACACAGCACAGGAGAGTATGTATATGTAGCACACAGCACAGGAGAGTGTGTATATGTAGCACACAGCACATGAGAGTGTGTATATGTAGCACTCAGCACAGGAGAGTGTGTATATGTAGCACACAGCACAGGAGAGTGTGTATATGTAGCACACAGCACAGGAGAGTGTGTATATGTAGCACACAGCACATGAGAGTGTGTATATGTAGCACACAGCACAGGAGAGTGTGTATATGTAGCACTCAGTACAGGAGAGTGTGTATATGTAGCACACAGCACATGAGAGTGTGTATATGTAGCACACAGCACAGGAGAGTGTTGTATATGTAGCACACAGCACATGAGAGGTGTGTATATGTAGCACACAGCACATGGAGAGTGTGTATATGTAGCACTCAGTACAGGAGAGTGTGTATATGTAGCACACAGCACATGAGAGTGTGTAATATGTAGCACACAGCACAGGAGAGTGTGTATATGTAGCACACAGCACATGAGAGTGTGTATATGTAGCACTCAGCACATGAGAGTGTGTATATGTAGCACACAGCACCAGGAGAGTGTGTATATGTAGCACACAGCACATGAGAGTGTGTATATGTAGCACACAGCACAGGAGAGCTGTGTATATGTAGCACACAGCACATGAGAGTGTGTATATGTAGCACACAGCACAGGAGAGTGTGTATATGTAGCACACAGCACATGAGAGTGTGTATATGTAGCACACAGCACATGAGAGTGTGTATATGTAGCACACAGCACAGGAGAGTGTGTATATGTAGCACACAGCACATGAGAGTGTGTATATGTAGCACACAGCACATGAGTGTGTGTATATGTAGCACACAGCACAGGAGTGTGTATATGTAGCACACAGCACAGGAGTGTGTACATGTAGCACACAGCACATGAGAGTGTGTATATGTAGCACACAGCACAGGAGAGTGTGTATATGTAGCACACAGCACAGGAGAGTGTGGTATATGTAGCACACAGCACATGAGTGTGTGTATATGTAGCACACAGCACATGAGAGTGTGTATATGTAGCACACAGCACAGGAGAGTGTGTATATGTAGCACTCAGCACAGGAGAGTGTGTATATGTAGCACACAGCACAGGAGAGTGTGTATATGTAGCACACAGCACAGGAGAGTGTGTATATGTAGCACTCAGCACATGAGAGTGTGTATATGTAGCACACAGCACAGGAGAGTAGTGTATATGTAGCACACAGCACATGAGAGTGTGTATATGTAGCACACAGCACATGAGAGTGTGTATATGTAGCACTCAGCACATGAGAGTGTGTATATGTAGCACACAGCACAGGAGAGTGTGTATATGTAGCACACAGCACATGAGACTGTGTATATGTAGCACACAGCACATGAGAGTGTGTATATGTAGCACACAGCACAGGAGAGTGTGTATATGTAGCACACAGCACAGGAGAGTGTGTATATGTAGCACACAGCACAGGAGAGTGTGTATATGTAGCACACAGCACAGGAGAGTGTGTATATGTAGCACACAGCACAGGAGAGTGTGTATATGTAGCACACAGCACAGGAGAGTGTGTATATGTAGCACACAGCACAGGAGAGTGTTGTATATGTAGCACACAGCACAGGAGAGTGTGTAATATGTAGCACACAGCACAGGGAGAGTGTGTATATGTAGCACACAGCACAGGAGAGTGTGTATATGTAGCACACAGCACAGGAGAGTGTGTATATGTAGCACACAGCACATGAGAGTGTGTATATGTAGCACACAGCACATGAGTGTGTGTATATGTAGCACACAGCACATGAGAGTGTGTATATGTAGCACACAGCACAGGAGAGTGTGTATATGTAGCACACAGCACAGGAGAGTGTGTATATGTAGCACACAGCACAGGGAGAGTAGTGTATATGTAGCACACAGCACATGAGACTGTGTATATGTAGCACACAGCACATGAGAGTGTGTATATGTAGCACACAGCACAGGAGAGTGTGTATATGTAGCACACAGCACATGAGAGTGTGTATATGTAGCACACAGCACAGGAGAGTGTGTATATGTAGCACACAGCACATGAGAGTGTGTATATGTAGCACACAGCACAGGAGAGTGTGTATATGTAGCACACAGCACATGAGAGTGTGTATATGTAGCACACAGCACATGAGAGTGTGTATATGTAGCACACAGCACAGGAGAGTGTGTATATGTAGCACACAGCACATGAGAGTGTGTATATGTAGCACACAGCACATGAGTGTGTGTATATGTAGCACACAGCACAGGAGGTGTGTATATGTAGCACACAGCACAGGAGTGTGTATATGTAGCACACAGCACATGAGAGTGTGTATATGTAGCACACAGCACAGGAGAGTGTGTATATGTAGCACACAGCACAGGAGAGTGTGTATATGTAGCACACCAGCACATGAGTGTGTGTATATGTAGCACACAGCACATGAGAGTGTGTATATGTAGCACACAGCACAGGAGAGTGTGTATATGTAGCACACAGCACAGGAGAGTGTGTATATGTAGCACACAGCACAGGAGAGTAATGTATATGTAGCACACAGCACATGAGACTGTGTATATGTAGCACACAGCACATGATGAGTGTGTATATGTAGCAACAGCACGGAGAGTGTGTAGATGAGCACACAGCACAGGGAGAGTGTGTATATGTAGCACACAGCAGCAGGAGAGTGTGGGTATATGTTGCACACAGCACAGGAGAGTGTGTATAAGTAGCACACAGCACAGGGAGGAGGTGTGTATATGTAGCACACAGCACCAGGAGAGTGAGTATATGTAGCACACAGCACAGGAGGAGTGTGTATATGTAGCACACAGCACAGAGAGTGTGTATATTTAGCACACAGCACAGGAGAGTGTGTATATGTAGCACACAGCACAGGAGAGTGTGTATATGTAGCACACAGCACAGGGGAGAGTGTGTATATGTAGCACACAGCACAGGAAGAGTGTGGTAGTATGTAGCACACAGCACATGAGAGTGTGTATATGTAGCACACAGCACATGAGTGTGTGTATATGTAGCACACAGCACATGAGAGTGTGTATATGTAGCACACAGCACAGGAGAGTGTGTATATGTAGCACACAGCACAGGAGAGTGTGTATATGTAGCACACAGCACAGGAGAGTATGTATATGTAGCACACAGCACATGAGACTGTGTATATGTAGCACACAGCACATGAGAGTGTGTATATGTAGCACACAGCACAGGAGAGTGTGTATATGTAGCACACAGCACAGGAGAGTGTGTATATGTAGCACACAGCACAGGAGAGTGTGTATATGTAGCACACAGCACAGGAGAGTGTGTATATGTAGCACACAGCACAGGAGAGTGTGTATATGTAGCACACAGCACAGGAGAGTGTGTATATGTAGCACACAGCACAGGAGAGTGTGTATATGTAGCACACCGCACAGGAGAGTGTGTATATGTAGCACACAGCACAGGAGAGTGTGTATATGTAGCACACAGCACAGGAGAGTGTGTATATGTAGCACACAGCACAGGAGAGTGTGTATATGTAGCACACAGCACATGAGAGTGTGTATATGTAGCACTCAGCACATGAGAGTGTGTATATGTAGCACACAGCACATGAGAGTGTGTATATGTAGCACTCAGTACATGAGAGTGTGTATATGTAGCACACAGCACAGGAGAGTATGTATATGTAGCACACAGCACAGGAGAGTGTGGTGTATATGTAGCACTCAGCACATGAGAGTGTGTATATGTAGCACACAGCACAGGAGAGTATGTATATGTAGCACAGAGCACAGGAGAGTGTGTATATGTAGCACTCAGCACATGAGAGTGTGTATATGTAGCACTCAGCACATGAGAGTGTGTATATGTAGCACACAGCACAGGAGAGTATGTATATGTAGCACTCAGCACATGAGAGTGTGTATATGTAGCACACAGCACAGGAGAGTATGTATATGTAGCACACAGCACAGGAGAGTGTGTATATGTAGCACACAGCACATGAGAGTGTGTATATGTAGCACTCAGCACATGAGAGTGTGTATATGTAGCACACAGCACAGGAGAGTATGTATATGTAGCACACAGCACAGGAGAGTGTGTATATGTAGCACACAGCACATGAGAGTGTGTATATGTAGCACTCAGCACATGAGAGTGTGTATATGTAGCACACAGCACAGGAGAGTATGTATATGTAGCACTCAGCACAGGAGAGTGTGTATATGTAGCACACAGCACAGGAGAGTATGTATATGTAGCACACAGCACAGGAGAGTGTGTATATGTAGCACACAGCACATGAGAGTGTGTATATGTAGCACTCAGCACATGAGAGTGTGTATATGTAGCACTCAGCACATGAGAGTGTGTATATGTAGCACACAGCACAGGAGAGTATGTATATGTAGCACACAGCACAGGAGAGTGTGTATATGTAGCACACAGCACATGAGAGTGTGTATATGTAGCACTCAGCACATGAGAGTGTGTATATGTAGCACACAGCACAGGAGAGTGTGTATATGTAGCACACAGCACAGGAGAGTGTGTATATGTAGCACACAGCACATGAGAGTGTGTATATGTAGCACACAGCACAGGAGAGTGTGTATATGTAGCACTCAGTACAGGAGAGTGTGTATATGTAGCACACAGCACATGAGAGTGTGTATATGTAGCACACAGCACAGGAGAGTGTGTATATGTAGCACACAGCACATGAGAGTGTGTATATGTAGCACACAGCACAGGAGAGTGTGTATATGTAGCACTCAGTACAGGAGAGTGTGTATATGTAGCCACACAGCACATGAGAGTGTGTATATGTAGCACACAGCACAGGAGAGTGTGTATATGTAGCACACAGCACATGAGAGTGTGTATATGTAGCACTCAGCACATGAGAGTGTGTATATGTAGCACACAGCACAGGAGAGTGTGTATATGTAGCACACAGCACATGAGAGTGTGTATATGTAGCACACAGCACAGGAGAGTGTGTATATGTAGCACACAGCACATGAGAGTGTGTATATGTAGCACACAGCACAGGAGAGTGTGTATATGTAGCACACAGCACATGAGAGTGTGTATATGTAGCACACAGCACATGAGAGTGTGTATATGTAGCACACAGCACAGGAGAGTGTGTATATGTAGCACACAGCACATGAGAGTGTGTATATGTAGCACACAGCACATGAGTGTGTGTATATGTAGCACACAGCACAGGAGTGTGTATATGTAGCACACAGCACAGGAGTGTGTACATGTAGCACACAGCACATGAGAGTGTGTATATGTAGCACACAGCACAGGAGAGTGTGTATATGTAGCACACAGCACAGGAGAGTGTGTATATGTAGCACACAGCACATGAGTGTGTGTATATGTAGCACACAGCACATGAGAGTGTGTATATGTAGCACACAGCACAGGAGAGTGTGTATATGTAGCACTCAGCACATGAGAGTGTGTATATGTAGCACACAGCACAGGAGAGTATGTATATGTAGCACACAGCACAGGAGAGTGTGTATATGTAGCACACAGCACATGAAAGTGTGTATATGTAGCACTCAGCACATGAGAGTGTGTATATGTAGCACACAGCACAGGAGAGTATGTATATGTAGCACACAGCACAGGAGAGTGTGTATATGTAGCACACAGCACATGAGAGTGTGTATATGTAGCACTCAGCACATGAGAGTGTGTATATGTAGCACACAGCACAGGAGAGTGTGTATATGTAGCACACAGCACAGGAGAGTGTGTATATGTAGCACACAGCACATGAGAGTGTGTATATGTAGCACACAGCACAGGAGAGTGTGTATATGTAGCACTCAGTACAGGAGAGTGTGTATATGTAGCACACAGCACATGAGAGTGTGTATATGTAGCACACAGCACAGGAGAGTGTGTATATGTAGCACACAGCACATGAGAGTGTGTATATGTAGCACACAGCACATGAGTGTGTGTATATGTAGCACACAGCACAGGAGTGTGTATATGTAGCACACAGCACAGGAGTGTGTATATGTAGCACACAGCACATGAGAGTGTGTATATGTAGCACACAGCACAGGAGAGTGTGTATATGTAGCACACAGCACAGGAGAGTGTGTATATGTAGCACACAGCACAGGAGAGTGTGTATATGTAGCACACAGCACAGGAGAGTGTGTATATGTAGCACACAGCACAGGAGAGTGTGTATATGTAGCACACAGCACAGGAGAGTGTGTATATGTAGCACACAGCACAGGAGAGTGTGTATATGTAGCACACAGCACAGGAGAGTGTGTATATATAGCATGTAGTTCGGTAGTGTGTGTACATGTAGTGTGCATGTAGTGCAGTAGTGTGTGAACATGTAGCATGCAATGCAGTAGTGTGTATCTGTAGCATGCAGTGTAGTAGTATATGCAGCATGCAGTGTAATTGTTTGTGTACATGTAGCATGTAGTGCAGTAGTGTGTGTATATAGCATGCAGTGTAGTAGTGTGTGTACATGTAGCATGCAGTAGTGTGTGTACATGTAGCATGCAGTAGTGTGTGTACATGTAGCATGCAGTAGTGTGTGTACATGTAGCATGCAGTAAAGGATCACATGTAGTGTACACAGATCATGTAGTCAGTGATTTTACAAGTAACAGTTGCTACACACATTAAGACAGGGCTCGACAAGGACAAACCCAAAAGTCAGGGAGCCCCTGGCTCCTAACTTTTTGGGTTATTCTCCATATATCTTTATACAAATACCACTGCTTGGCACCTAAACATTCTTACTGGCTCCTAATTTTTAAACAGATTTGTCGAGCACTTAAGGACATACAAGCAAAGCATTCCAGTCTTGCTTACAGCAGGGTTATTAAAGGTACAGAGGTGAGGGATAGTGTAGTGTGAGGTCCTTCTCTGTCCAGGTAACGGGGCCCCTCCCCGCTGGCAGGTGGGAGCTACTTTTCCAGGTAACCTGGCCTGTTTGTGAGCTGCCCTGCTAGCTACCTATCTATTTTATTTAATAGTTGGATGAGTTTCTGAGGATGTTTGCCAAAAACAATCAACTCTGGGGAACTGACTAACATAAAATAAAGAGGGTGTGTCTCCATGGTGAGGCCCAGTATCCAAGGAAACCGCCACCTTATTGCTCTCGCCCAGGTGAAACCAGAAGCTTTCAGGGCAGCAGCTGAAATCAACAGCAAATAAGCAACAATTCTGTTATTAATTAAACAAACAGCAGCTACTCATTCCCATGTAGCAGAAAGTCGCTTGTGTAAAGTCAGATCACACTCAGAAAGCGCAGACTTACTGCCAGTGCCATCACACACTTATTAAATATATTTTAGGCTTCTGAAAGGAACTGAAATGCACTTTAGTACAATTGAGATTCAGTTGCAAGTATGTATGCAATATAGGGTTACATTACAAGTGGAACCCTAATTTAACGTGGGCCCGTAAAGGGGCAAATTGCACATTAAATAACTGGTTAATGCTACCGCATTGCCCTCCAAATAAAGTGGACAGTTCCTTTATTAAAGTAAAAATTATGAGCATCTTTTTTTTTATACATATAACTGCACGAAGCAGTTATAAGGGGTTAAAGTGAGGGGATGTGGGGTGTTAGAAAAAAAACACACTGAAATTTGCGCGACTTACTCTCTGCGCTGCACTAAGTGGATTGCTGTGTCTCACGCATCAGAATGAGGCTCCCATTGGAGCATATGGAAGCCCTCTCTAGTGAGCACAAAGCTTCCAGGCAATGCGAGCGTGAGTTTACATTCACATTGCGCTTAACTTATAATACCAACGCACGCAAATGTATTACTGAGTGGAGCCCAAATATATAGTAAATATAGTAATCTAGCAAATAATGTACCATGCTGTAATGCTTTTATTGAACATGAACAGAGGATACAGCAGTAGGTCACATGCACCTGCATTTGTTTAGCGTGTAACACAGAAATGTGGCTGTGCGTAACCTATGGTCAGTTGTACACTCCGGAAAGCATGAGCGCATTAAAAACTGTCACTGTAACAACTATGTACTAGCAGCATTAATGTTTAATACAGACTAATGTAAAAAGGTTTACAGAGACAGCCATCATGTACATAAAAGCACCAACAATTAAACATGTTAAACATATTTACTAATGGTTAAAGGGCTATTATAGTCACTGTAATTCATTAGAGAATGTCATATTAACACTAGTGGTCCTGCAACTCTATTGTTCTAAAACCTGCAAAGCATTAAATTCATATTTAATTCCAATACAAATCTGTAGTCGCACAAACTTCTCACTGGCTCACCGGCAGTTAAACACCCAGAGTTGAAGGGTCACTAGTATTAAACTGACATGATCTAATGAATACTAGAACATGTACATTTTTTACTATAATGGCTCTTCAGGTTAAAGCTGTTTTTTATTATCTAGAAATGTTTGTGTACAAAATGTCCATTTACATTAATGATGCACAGAAATGGAAATTCTGGACCGACACCGAAAATCCAGAATGCACTTGGCTGAAAACCGAAACCAAAAATGTTGTTTTTTTATTTATTTTTTTCAAATGATTTAAAAAAAAAAAAAAATTTTTTTTTTTTGCATAATTAGACTATTTAATGAATGAATCTGAATTGAAAGCCTGCAAGCCAAAAAATAAAATAACCACACTTTTAATGAAAGTAACACACTAAAATTGGACAAAAATATCTTAACAATATCTTAACAATAATATGCTACACAATAAATTTACCAAGAAAAAACAGGCAAAAAACCCCGAAAAGGCCAAAATGTTTCTGCATCCCTACTTAAAACAATATTAAATATTAATATACTGTATTATTTTGTATTTAGCTCTGTGTAACAGAATCAGATTTAACAGGTTTTTTTGTTTTTGTTTTTTTTTTACCAATTATCCAAATAAATTATAGTCCTAAAAAACTATTATATGCAAAACAGTAAGTCAAGTAATGAACTCACACAGCAGCTCTAGGTTGGCATCAAATTTGAAATATGCTACACAATATTTTTACCGAAAATAACAGCCAAAAAAAACCCGAAAAACAAAATAACCAAAAATGCAATATTCAGCCAAAACGTTTGAGGCTGAAATTTCAGTGCATCCCTAGTTTACATACATACAACAAACAAAACATAAACTGATAACCTCACTGTCACATAGACAGGGTTGTGACACATAAACATACAGATATGTCCCTTTACATACATACAAGTAATACATAAACTGATAACGTCACTGTCACATACAAAGGGCTGTGACACATAAACATACAGATATGTCCCTTTACATACATACAAGTAATACATAAACTGATAACGTCACTGTCACATAGACAGGGCTGTGACACATAAACATACAGAAATGTCCCTTAACATACATACAAGTAATACATAAACTGATAACGTCACTGTTACATAGGGCTGTGACACATAAACATACAGATATGTCCCTTTACATACATACAAGTAATACATAAACAGATAACGTCACTGTCACATAGACAGGGCTGTGACACATAAACATACAGATATGTCCCTTTACATACATACAAGTAATACATAAACAGATAACGTCACTGTCACATAGACAGGGCTGTGACACATAAACATACAGATATGTCCCTTTACATACATACAAGTAATACATAAACTGATAACGTCACTGTCACATAGGGCTGTGACACATAAACATACAGATATGTCCCTTTACATACATACAAGTAATACATAAACTGATAACGTCACTTACACAGGGCTGTGACACATAAACATACAGATATGTCCCTTTACATACATACAAGTAATACATAAACAGATAACGTCACTGTCACATAGACAGGGCTGTGACACATAAACATACAGATATGTCCCTTTACATACATACAAGTAATACATAAACTGATAACGTCACTGTCACTTACACAGGGCTGTAACACATAAACATACAGAAATGTCCCTTTACATACATACAAGTAATACATAAACTGAGAACGTCACTGTCACATAGACAGGGCTGTGACACATAAACATACAGAAATGTCCCTTAACATACATACAAGTAATACATAAACTGATAACGTCACTGTCACATAGGGCTGTGACACATAAACATACAGATATGTCCCTTTACATACATACAAGTAATACATAAACAGATAACGTCACTGTCACATAGACAGGGCTGTGACACATAAACATACAGATATGTCCCTTTACATACATACAAGTAATACATAAACAGATAACGTCACTGTCACATAGACAGGGCTGTGACACATAAACATACAGATATGTCCCTTTACATACATACAAGTAATACATAAACTGATAACGTCACTGTCACATAGGGCTGTGACACATAAACATACAGATATGTCCCTTTACATACATACAAGTAATACATAAACTGATAACGTCACTTACACAGGGCTGTGACACATAAACATACAGAAATGTCCCTTTACATACATACAAGTAATACATAAACAGATAACGTCACTGTCACATAGACAGGGCTGTGACACATAAACATACAGATATGTCCCTTTACATACATACAAGTAATACATAAACTGATAACGTCACTGTCACTTACACAGGGCTGTGACACATAAACATACAGAAATGTCCCTTAACATACATACAAGTAATACATAAACTGATAACGTCACTGTCACACAGGGCTGTGACACATAAACATACAGAAATGTCCCTTTACATACATACAAGTAATACATAAACTGATAACGTCACTGTCACACAGGGCTGTGACACATAAACATACAGAAATGTCCCTTTACATACATACAAGTAATACATAAACTGATAACGTCACTGTCACATAGACAGGACTGTGACATAAACATACAGATATGTCCCTTTACATACATACAAGTAATACATAAACAGATAACGTCACTGTCACTTACACAGTGCTTTGACACATAAACATACAGATATGTCCCTTTACATACATACAAGTAATACATAAACTGATAACGTCACTGTCACTTACACAGTGCTTTGACACATAAACATACAGATATGTCCCTTTACATACATACAAGTAATACATAAACTGATAACCTCACTGTCACTTACACAGGGCTGTGACACATAAACATACAGATATGTCCCTTTACATACATACAAGTAATACATAAACTGATAACCTCACTGTCACTTACACAGGGCTGTGACACATAAACATACAGATATGTCCCTTTACATACATACAAGTAATACATAAACTGATAACGTCACTGTCACTTACACAGGGCTGTGACACATAAACATACAGAAATGTCCCTTAACATACATACAAGTAATACATAAACTGATAACGTCACTGTCACTTACACAGTGCTTTGACACATAAACATACAGATATGTCCCTTTACATACATACAAGTAATACATAAACTGATAACGTCACTGTCACTTACACAGGGCTGTGACACATAAACATACAGATATGTCCCTTTACATACATACAAGTAATACATAAACTGATAACCTCACTGTCACTTACACAGGGCTGTGACACATAAACATACAGATATGTCCCTTTACATACATACAAGTAATACATAAACTGATAACGTCACTGTCACTTACACAGGGCTGTGACACAAAAACATACAGAAATGTCCCTTAACATACATACAAGTAATACATAAACTGATAACGTCACTGTCACACAGGGCTGTGACACATAAACATACAGAAATGTCCCTTTACATACACACAAGTAATACATAAACTGATAACGTCACTGTCACTTACACAGGGCTGTGACACATAAACATACAGATATGTCCCTTTACATACACACAAGTAATACATAAACTGATAACGTCACTGTCACATAGACAGGGCTGTGACACATAAACATACAGAAATGTCCCTTTACATACATACAAGTAATACATAAACTGATAACCTCACTGTCACATAGACAGGGCTGTGACACAAACATACAGAAATGTCCCTTTACATACACACAAGTAATACATAAACTGATAACGTCACTGTCACTTACACAGGGCTGTGACACATAAACATACAGATATGTCCCTTTACATACATACAAGTAATACATAAACTGATAACCTCACTGTCACATAGACAGGGCTGTGACACATAAACATACAGAAATGTCCCTTTACATACATACAAGTAATACATAAACTGATAACGTCACTGTCACTTACACAGGGCTGTGACACATAAACATACAGAAATGTCCCTTAACATACATACAAGTAATACATAAACTGATAACGTCACTGTCACTTACACAGTGCTTTGACACATAAACATACAGATATGTCCCTTTACATACATACAAGTAATACATAAACTGATAACCTCACTGTCACTTACACAGGGCTGTGACACATAAACATACAGATATGTCCCTTTACATACACACAAGTAATACATAAACTGATAACGTCACTGTCACATAGACAGGGCTGTGACACATAAACATACAGAAATGTCCCTTTACATACATACAAGTAATACATAAACTGATAACCTCACTGTCACATAGACAGGGCTGTGACACAAACATACAGAAATGTCCCTTTACATACACACAAGTAATACATAAACTGATAACGTCACTGTCACTTACACAGGGCTGTGACACATAAACATACAGATATGTCCCTTTACATACATACAAGTAATACATAAACTGATAACCTCACTGTCACATAGACAGGGCTGTGACACATAAACATACAGAAATGTCCCTTTACATACATACAAGTAATACATAAACTGATAACCTCACTGTCACATAGACAGGGCTGTGACACATAAACATACAGAAATGTCCCTTGATATTAACCCTTTGTCTCCTAGAAAGTGCTGCAACGAATAAGTACACAGCGAGCAGGTAATTCACACAAAGAAACACAGCCACTTACGCAGCGAGGACACCTATTTACACATGAGCTTTCCTAAGGCCCTGAGCTTCATTCTCAAGGATAAAGTAAATACACTAAGCCCCACTCATGTCTGTCGGACAGCTGATGAAGAAATGCAGTGAGGAGCACTAAAGAACTTGCTTGCCCTGATCTGTAATACTTCCTGTGGCAAGTGAATGTTACTGTGTACTGCTAGAATGCTGTATCCCACTACTGGTGCATTCACTACCGAGGAAGCGTGTCAGATACACTCCTGACAATTTACTTTGTATATAAGAACTATTCTAGCACACAATATACATTAGCAATTAAGTTCTGCGTTAAAAACCATCCGCATTCAAAAGAAATGTTTTTGAAAATGAAAACTATAATTTTGTTAGCGCACTTGGGATCGTTTTGTCTTCCACAGACATATAGGGTTGCCACTTGTCCAGTTTGGGTTTCCATTTGTGTGTCTTGGTTTGAAGCTGAGCCAGCCACGAACATGCAAATGAACGGGTTTTGTGGAAAAGGGCCACATCCAAAAAAGATGACATTGCGCATTATTAACTTACTGCCCTTGCCTACAGTTATTTCTCACTTTCGTGTGTGTCTTTCTGTGTGTGAGAGAGAGTGTGTGTGAGAACATTTGTGTCTTTGTGTGAGTGTCTGTGTGTGAAAGAGTGAGTGTGTATGAGAGAGAGTGTGTGTGTGTGTGAGAGAGAGTGTGTATGAGAGAGTGTGTGTGTGAGAGAGAGAGAGTGTGTGTGTGAGAGAGAGTGTGTATGAGAGAGTGTGTGTGTGAAAACATTTGTGTCTGTGTGAGTGTGTGTGAAAGAGTGAGTGTGTATGAGAGAGAGTGTGTGTGTGAGAGAGAGAGAGAGAGAGAGTGTGTATGAGAGAGAGTGTGTGTGAAAACATTTGTGTCTTTGTGTGAGTGTCTGTGTGTGAAAGAGTGTGTGTGTGTGAGAGAGATTGTTAGTGTTTTTGTGTGAGAGTGTTTGAGAGAATGTTTGTGAGAGTTAGTATGTTAGAGTGTGTGTGAGAGTGTGTTAGAGTGTGTGTGAGAGCATGTTATAGAGTGTGTGTGAGTGAGTGTTAGTGTGTGAGAAAATGTATGTGTAAGAGTGTGAATATCTATGTGCGAGAATGTGCTATTATACATACTCTGCAAATAGCCAGCGATCACAGGCATGTTCAGCTCACGGCTCCGGACTTTGCCCATCAATAAGCTAACACACAGTAACACACATTAAGCTAACACACAGTAACACACATTAAGCTAACACACAGTAACACACATTAATCTAACACACAGTAACACACATTTAGCTAACACACAGTAACACACATTAAGCTAACATAATTTTAAAGTCCAATCTTATTCTGAAATCCAAACTTTATCATTTATATATATAAAATTGTGTCTGTAAGTCACAATCTTCTCTGCCTGTGACTTTGTTTTGTTAACTTCACTGATTTAAAACAACAAATATGACCTTTCTAATTACAGTAATGTAATATCTTTCCGAGGTACTATGTATAAAAAGTACAAAACATTATATAAAACTACCTTAAGGTTACGTGTATAAGCTGTATTATTACATGTAAATATTGCCTAAATATCATAAGATATTGTTGTTTAATCTTGGCTCCATCCCCTCTCCAAACTGCCATATGTAAAAGGTGCAAATGTTCCAAAATCCAAAAATGTTAATGTTTTCCCTCTCTCTCATTATATATTATAGTATATAGCCTAATATATAGGCTAATATGTATATAAAAAACAACAATATATCTATGTGTGTGTTTGTATATATATATATATATAAATAAATATATATATATATATATATATGGCATGCACACACATTATACAATTACCCAATAAAAGTTGGATTTGTATTTAACAGCTGCAAGGCTAAGTAAGGTTCCAGCCTCCCCAAGTTACATTTTATGTCCAGCTGGTTGTAGCCAGCAGGGGAAGTGTGGTCACTCACGGGTGTCTTGGGGACACTAAACCAGGATGCCAGGTCATAATAATAAGGTGTCAGTGGCAATAGGTTTGTCGAGCCCTGTGTTTGTGTATAAACACATACATACATACACACACACATATCTATCTATATATATTGTTCTATATATATATATACATATATATATCTACATATATTATATCGGCATGAAGACAAGTTTCTTTTTTAATTATACATATTTATATAACTATTAAAAGGGACATGTAACATAAGAGTTTTAAATATCTTTCCAATTTACTTCTATTATCTAATTTGCTTAGTTCTTTTAGTATTCTTTTTAACACTACTGCGAACTAGCTGCTGATTGGTGGCTGCATAAATAAATCTTGTGTCATTGGTTCACCCAATGTGTTTAGCTTGCTTCCTTTAATGCAATGCCGCTCCTTCAACAAAGAATACCTAAGGAATAAAGCAAATTTGCTAATTGAAGTAAATTGGAAAGTTGTTTAATATTGTATGCTCTATCTGAATCATTAAGGAAAAATGCTGGGTTTCATGTCCCTTTAATTGTAAACTGCACACTGCTATTCTATATGTTTGCTTTTTGAAGCCAACTACTGGTAGCTTTATTTGTTATATAGACAGTAAAATAGAGCCAGTAAATCTCAGGTTTTTACCCAGAAATGTTGCACTTGTATGTGATTTTGCAGTTTAACCCTACAATACTCATACTGCTTCTGTTCTACACAATACGTCATACACAGACCCTCAGGTAGCTGAATTTAGATTGAGAGGGCACGAGATCTGACATGAGCTGCATTTCCTCTGGCATTCAGGATACGTCTAAACCAGAATTATAAGTAGACCTTGAAGCCTGAGACTGGGCAGCTCTGTGTATCATCCTCATCATCATCATCATCATCCTCATCATCATCATCCTCATCAAAACCAACATTACTATAACCCTGACCTCAGGACACCCCTAGTATTAAATGCTAAAACATTACCCTGCTGATACTACACCACCAGCTTTAGCTCATTGTGATGCATTAAAACAATGTTTAACCATCTACACAGAACTGAGGCTACCAAAGATACTTCAGACTACTTCCCCAACTCCAAAAAGAAAGAGCAATTTTAGTTTTTGTGTCCCTTTAATAGAACTGAAATGAGCTGTTAAAGTGAAACAACTAAATAAAACTAGTTTATTTTGAAGATGAGCTGACTGGTCGTTAGATTCTTCCTCCTATATTATTTTTTTTTTTAGATTTTATTGTAACATAATCAATCCACAGTTTACAAAGAAATGATATATAAAGAATATATGATCTGCATAATTATGCATTTCCACAATCTAATAATTTAAATCTTTTAGAACAAATCCAGCATTGCCAGTGCCATGGGAGTGATATAAAAGCCAAGGGACAGTTTCTGTACTTATTGGCTAAAACCAAATCTATTTTATATAATTGTCTTCTGTCCCAAGGCCATAGATGCCATTCTCTTTACTAAAAATACAGCCTAATCACAAAGGATTAACTTTCAGCCAAATACAGTAGGTTCTGACTTTTGAAGTCAGGTGAAATAACCAACGTCATAAGGTACGCTGGTTGCAAAGCCACTAACTACAACCAATTTACACAGCCCAAGTCAGTTCTGCCAGTAAACCAGCAGCTAACTTGTTAGTACAAATAGAGCTATCCACAGACTTGCAAATTATTTCATGTTGCACACTTGTGACACACTGACTTGCAGATTCAGGCATCAAGTCCATAACTACAACCAGCTTTATTTGTGTTGACAGTGAACAAATACAGGTGACAACTGTTATTTGGGTAATAGGAGCACAGTCGGTAACATACAATTATTACATTCAGATTAAGTTCTTTCAGGTGTCGGTTCCAACTGACTCAATGAATTGAAGCTGGTTTCAAGTCAGTTAAAAACAAGCAGATGTAGCACAGCCCATTTTAATCAGATAAAATCAAAACAGTTTAAGTCAAGTTAGTTCAAAATCAGTCTTGGTTTTATTTTTTATATTGCTGGCATCATCTTGACTTTTTAAAACTGTTTTGTTACAGAGTTGGTTGGAAAGTCAGAGCTTTGTGAATTCACCCAGTAGTTCTGAAATATTAGCTGATTGTTGTGTCACATGAAATAAAAAGCAAATCTATGCTTCACAAATGGCCTCTGATGACAAAAATGCTTCTTATTACATCTCTATGCAAAGAGCAAAAATAATTCACGAGAAATGCTAAATAAATACATTAAACCCAACAAGTGGCATAACACAACAAGGTTTTTATATTGCAATATCTCATCCTTCTTCTTATTCAGTAACATCACTTCATAACACACAGGACATATGGCCGGGCTTTAACCACTCAGCTACCAGACTGGCCTACAAATGTCCTCGCTGCCAACCATAGGGTTAAAGAAGAAACTAAATACAAAGGGAGCTGTCATTTCAGTATAATCAGCAGCAAAATTAGGCTAAAAAAAGAGATCTGCTTAGTAGATCACCTACATGAGAACTGATTTACAACAGGGCCCTCTGTCCCTTATGTCTCCCATAATTGTCACCTGCATATTAGATCCAGGTTTACAGCGCTGCAGAATCTGTTGGCGCTCTACAAATAACATAATAATAATAATCTAATTTAGAATACCTGAACTGCTTAAACCTTCCACTCTCCTGAATTAAAAGTAATAGGCGTGCCGGGAAGGCCAGTGCGTCAGCCTTTTCTAGAATCGACCTCTTACTCTCATTAAACTATTTCCATTTTTTTTTTTTTGTAATTTAATGTTCTCCATAATTCATCTGTTCCAAAAGGTAATCAATACAGCCCATAATGAAAACCTGAGTAATATTTTATCATCGGCTGCAGGGAACAAGCCCCTATGATCACCAGGCCGTTCTGACAGCAGTGTACAGGACCTCTGTATGTGCAGCGAGATCCAGCAAGAGGCCCGATAATATGACGGAACATGGTTGTGCTAAAGTCACGTCAGTGATATGAATAAATATCACACAGAAGACTAAGTCATCATTACATATGGATAGATGCTTGTGATGTTTTCCAGCACTGCCCAGTAATTTGAGTCCAGATTTATATTTTTGATAAAAATCTCATCAAATGAAAATCTTGTGTACATCGAATACAAACACTCATAGGGGGAAGATATAACAAGGGCCGAATGGCCTTGTTCCTCTCGTTTCCGCGCGAGCCTTCAGGCTCACCGGAAACAGCAGTTATAAAGCAGCAGTCTAAAGACCGCTGCTCCATAACTGGTCCGCTGCCTCTGAGGCTGCGATCTTCAATCCCCCCAACCCTATACGATCGGGCTGATTGACACCCCTGCTAGAGGCCGGTTGGTTGCGAATCTGCTTGTGTAATGATAAACTGCTTGTGTAATGATAAATGCCGACAGCGTATGCAAGGCCGTCTTTAATATTGACTGGACCCTGGGCGAAAATTTTCTTGCCCCCCCCCCCATGCAATTTCGCTCTCCACCCCAACATCCCAAAAAAACAACTAAATCAATTTTTTTTTTAAATTATTAGCCCAGCAGTGGGTTATCCACTGCTGAGCTAATCATTTAAAAAAATGAAATAAATTGCAATATGTGAAACTGGACCTAAGCAGTACTAATAAGTAAATAAATATATAAATTCCTTCACTGTGGATTAATTTAATATTCTTTTGAATGTGATTCTGGTGTGAGGTTAACTGGTTAAAGAGATTTAGGGCAGCCAACAGGAGGAAAGCAAGGTAAAGACTGAGGAGGAAGCATGGAGGTGCAGTATAAGTTTACTGACTGGAACAGCAGAACTACTATGGGAAGCTGTAAAATCTGAGACAGAGAGAAAACAAAAACTATAAAAATAAACCTTACATTAATGTGTGAAGTATCAGCATGACACTATACATTAGCCACAGCAGCACATGTCACTTCTTTGCTAGGAACAAGTTCCCTCTCCCCTTGCACTAAACAATGCTGCATAGGGAGGGGTGTGTGTGCACTCACTTATTCTTCCCACTGACACCTTTCTACAAAGCACTGTTCCCCTAACAAACTTCAGTTAGTTGATCTTAGAGCCACAGCAGAAAGTGCAGGGCTAAGGGGACCAGCAGACTGGATGTTGTCTGTCCAAGGCTGCATGGATACAGTGTGAGATGAGTCACACAGCCTCAAGACTGAAGAGAGCAGTGTATGCAGCTGCACAGATGCTCAAATCCTCACGTGCTTGCCGCTCCAGCTTTCTGCTGCATGCGCTTACAGTCAGCCCTACCCAGAAACAATCCCCACCACCAGAGTAGTGACCTGGTAACAGTGGTAACCCCAGTAGGACCTTTTCTGATGCAGTGGGAATGGCTGGATGCCGAGTTAGGGCTTTGCATTCAGTGCTGCACAGTGCACATCTAAAACAGCACATGGCAATAGCTTGGCATGACACCGGCACGGTCTGGCACAGTTGATTGTGACAGTATTAGGACTGAATGTGTGTGTTCCCCATGTCACATCAGCAGTCTGGTATGAATCATAAAAGGACTCTTGGGCCCCTCAACAAAAACTGGGCCCTGGGCAGCTGCCCCTTTTGCCCTGTGTTAAAGACGGTCCTGAGCGTATGCTGTCGGCATTCAGCGATGTCTGTCGGAAATAATACGCTGTCGGACAGATATTGGTAAATCTACCCCATATACTTTATGCACAAGGGCTAGGATAGCTGGATGCACTTAAAACAACATAACAAGTACTACAGACTCAAAGCACCAACTAATTAATGCCTTAAACAAGTGATTTGAAGTTTTCAGTTTTTTAAAATTGGTGCATTAAGATGTGTAAATAAGGATCCTAAAAATCACTAAATATTAGCGATAAATATTGCAGTCCTCTCAGCCGAGCCAGTGAAATGGCTGTGTGTCTGCTTGTTTCAGTACTGTTACTGGGCAGAGGTTTTTCTGTTATATGGTAGCTGTGAATATCTCTGACCTGCTCTGTATGGTATTAACAAAGAAAAGGAGCAGTGAGTGTATTTACATGGCGTAATCAGAACTGAATAGCTTTATGGGAAGGGGACAAGACAGATATGAACATACATTGTTTTCACACCTGCTCTTTTGCACACTGTTGCCTTTTCACCAAACTTAACATTTTTTAAGCAACTGGTGGCTGCAGTGCAACCCCTGGAAATCAGAACCATAACCTGCTTACATGCTGCACGGTGATTTGTTGATCAGTGCAGGAGCTCTTGTATATCTCTAATTGGCCACTGCAAATTAGATATGATTAACTACACTCAAGAGACTTTTCAAAGGGTATGTCACTGGACTGAGCCTTCCTAGGTAATACTTTCCAACAAACGATACCAAAATAATGAAGCAAAATAGATAAAAGAAGTAAATTGCAAAGTTGTCCAGGATTTATCTGAATCATAGAAGTTGCATTTTTACTTTACCTTTAAAGGGATAGTACTCTGTATTAAACTATGCATAAGTGCACTGTGTTGCAGTATTCCTTGTTATAACTATGCAAAGGTGTTAAACACAAAGTTAAAGGGATAGGAAAAAATAAATGTTCATGATTTAGAGATAGAGCATTTAGTTTAATAACCTCTGTTAAAAAAATGGACTTAATTCTCTCTGCATCCTTTGTTGGAAAGCATATGTACAAATCCTAGGTGTGCTTTTCAACAGAGGATATAAAGGGAACAATTACATTTGATATTATTATTAAATTGAAAAGTATCATTAAATCACAAGCTCTGACTGATGCATGAACATTTAATTGTGACTTTCATGTATTTTTACAAGGTCACTTTTCATCTCTATATTTATCAAAAACAAACTATTAATTCTCCCCGTTTAATAAACTTCTCTGTAGCTCCTCTGAGCTGAAGCTTTTAGTTATTATTCATTTGACAGGCGTGTGGTATAGCTAGGATGACCATATTACCACTTTAAAAGGAGATACATATAAAAAATACATATGTTAGGGTTCTTATACAACACATTTCTTTAAACAGCCCTGAAAACTGCCCTGACATCTGTATTTTTCATACGTGTCCCTTTTTAAAGCGGCAATATGGTCACCCTAGGTATAGTCAATCACAAGCGCCTCGCCCGTCCTATGTATTTCTATAGCACTGCGCTCTCGCTGCTATCGGCTAATAGCGATCTGATATTAGTAAAGAACAGACAGATCTGGGGCCTCTGCTACAGATTATACAGCCCTGTGGATTCTGTGACACTTGTGTTCAGGTTTAAATATCCTCAAATCTGGGCCTGTTGAGGTCCCCTGAGGACAGATCTGCGAGATTTCCTACACATGCCAAGTCTCTTATTCTCAAGCACTTAACAAAACCAACACAATATGGGCTACAATTGCACAGTGCACGCTTTTAACCCTTCAGCTGCCAGAGCACCACACACACTGCATCGCCTCTCTGGGAGCCAAGGGGTTAAACAGGCATGTAAATGTTAGTGAAGAACTACCATGATTTGGCTCCCACTATCATTTGCATTATGTATTTAGAAGACACTGTACACTGTGTTCTGTGTGCAGTGTTTGCTCACCTGTCCCAGAGAAGTACATTTTTTGGGGTCAGTTTCTGCAGGCGTTTTTTTGTTTATTAAACAAATACCTTTGTTGTAATCAGGCTGGGTGTTCCCACCAATGACATCAGAAAATAATGCAATCAGAAATGTCAGGAGAAATAAAATTGTTGCTTCAGTTTGGGATTTTAATTAGTAGCTTATAGTAAACTTGGGAGATTTCAAATAAGCATCCTTTAGAATCCAGCCGCAGAGTAAACAGGTTATTTAATCAATTCCACCTCTTTCCAACACAAAACAGGATTAACCAGATACAGACGACTCTTGTTTTTCTGTCCCTTTACTTCTTTATTGGACACGAATTGAATTATTTAACCCCTTCATGACATAAATGACAAAGGCATAGCATTATAAATACAAATTAATTTGGTTCAACTGTCCCAAAAAATTACAGTAAGGTTGTAACAAACCAGATGTAGCTCTAGATTCACTAATGCTGGAGCTGCCGCACAGGTCTCACAGTTACTATGTATTCTATAGAATACAGTAAGGTGTAACAAACCAGATGTAGCTCTAGATTCACTAATGCTGGAGCCGCCGCACAGGTCTTACAGTTACTATGTATTCTATAGAATACAGTAAGGTGTAACAAACCAGATGTAGCTCTAGATTCACTAATGCTGGTCTCACAGTTACTATATATTCTATAGAATACAGTAAGGTGTAACAAACCAGATGTAGCTCTAGATTCACTAATGCTGGTCTCACAGTTACTATATATTCTATAGAATACAGTAAGGTGTAACAAACCAGATGTAGCTCTAGATTCACTAATACTGGAGCTGCCGCACAGGTCTCACAGTTACTATGTATTCTATAGAATACAGTAGGTTGTAACAAACCAGATGTAGCTCTAGATTCACTAATGCTGGAGCTGCCGCACAGGTCTCACAGTTACTATGTATTCTATAGAAAACAGTAGGATGTAACAAACCAGATGTAGCTCTAGATTCACTAATGCTGGAGCTGCCGCACAGGTCTCACAGTTACTATGTATTCTATAGAATACAGTAAGGTGTAACAAACCAGATGTAGCTCTATATTCACTAATGCTGGAGCCGCCGCACAGGTCTCACAGTTACTATTTATTTTATAGACTACAGTAAGGTGTAACAAACCAGATGTAGCTCTAGATTCACTAATGCTGGTCTCACAGTTACTATATATTCTATAGAATACAGTAAGGTGTAACAAACCAGATGTAGCTCTAGATTCACTAATACTGGAGCTGCCGCACAGGTCTCACAGTTACTATGTATTCTATAGACTACAGTAAGGTGTAACAAACCAGATGTAGCTCTAGATTCACTAATGCTGGAGCTGCCGCACAGGTCTCACAGTTACTATATATTCTATAGAATACAGTAAGGTGTAACAAACCAGATGTAGCTCTAGATTCACTAATGCTGGAGCTGCCGCACAGGTCTCACAGTTACTATATATTCTATAGAATACAGTAAGGTGTAACAAACCAGATGTAGCTCTAGATTCACTAATGCTGGAGCCGCCGCACAGGTCTCACAGTTACTATGTATTCTATAGAATACAGTAAGGTGTAACAAACCAGATGTAGCTCTAGATTCACTAATGCTGGTCTCACAGTTACTATATATTCTATAGAATACAGTAAGTTGTAACAAACCAGATGTAGCTCTAGATTCACTAATGCTGGAGCTGCCGCACAGGTCTCACAGTTACTATATATTCTATAGAATACAGTAAGGTGTAACAAACCAGATGTAGCTCTAGATTCACTAATGCTGGAGCCGCCGCACAGGTCTCACAGTTACTATGTATTCTATAGAATACAGTAAGGTGTAACAAACCAGATGTAGCTCTAGATTCACTAATGCTGGTCTCACAGTTACTATATATTCTATAGAATACAGTAAGTTGTAACAAACCAGATGTAGCTCTATATTCACTAATGCTGGAGCTGCCGCACAGGTCTCACAGTTACTATGTATTCTATAGAATACAGTAAGGTGTAACAAACCAGATGTAGCTCTAGATTCACTAATGCTGGAGCCGCCGCACAGGTCTCACAGTTACTATGTATTCTATAGAATACAGTAAGGTGTAACAAACCAGATGTAGCTCTAGATTCACTAATGCTGGAGCCGCCGCACAGGTCTCACAGTTACTATGTATTCTATAGAATACAGTAAGGTGTAACAAACCAGATGTAGCTCTAGATTCACTAATGCTGGAGCTGCCGCACAGGTCTCACAGTTACTATGTATTTTATAGACTACAGTAAGGTGTAACAAACCAGATGTAGCTCTAGATTCACTAATGCTGGAGCCTCCGCACAGGTCTCACAGTTACTATATATTCTATAGAATACAGTAAGGTGTAACAAACCAGATGTAGCTCTAGATTCACTAATGCTGGAGCTGCCGCACAGGTCTCACAGTTACTATGTATTCTATAGAATACAGTAAGGTGTAACAAACCAGATGTAGCTCTAGATTCACTAATGCTGGAGCCTCCGCACAGGTCTCACAGTTACTATGTATTCTATAGACTACAGTAAGGTGTAACAAACCAGATGTAGCTCTAGATTCACTAATGCTGGAGCTGCCGCACAGATCTCACAGTTACTATGTATTCTATAGAATACAGTAAGGTGTAACAAACCAGATATAGCTCTAGATTCACTAATGCTGGAGCTGTCGCACAGGTATCACAGTTACTATGTATTCTATAGAATACAGTAGGGTGTAACAAACCAGATGTAGCTCTAGATTCACTAATGCTGGAGCTGCCGCACAGGTATCACAGTTACTATGTATTCTATAGAATACAGTAGGGTGTAACAAACCAGATGTAGCTCTAGATTCACTAATGCTGGAGCTGCCGCACAGGTCTCACAGTTACTATGTATTCTATAGA
Source organism: Bombina bombina (assembly GCF_027579735.1). NCBI lineage: Eukaryota > Metazoa > Chordata > Amphibia > Anura > Bombinatoridae > Bombina > Bombina bombina. The sequence continues at coordinate 295,250,757 of NC_069506.1, read as the reverse complement.
AAACAGTAGGATGTAACAAACCAGATGTAGCTCTAGATTCACTAATGCTGGAGCTGCCGCACAGGTCTCACAGTTACTATGTATTCTATAGAATACAGTAGGATGTAACAAACCAGATGTAGCTCTAGATTCACTAATGCTGGAGCTGCCGCACAGGTCTCACAGTTACTATGTATTCTATAGAATACAGTAGGTTGTAACAAACCAGATGTAGCTCTAGATTCACTAATGCTGGAGCCGCCGCACAGGTCTCACAGTTACTATGTATTCTATAGAATACAGTAGGTTGTAACAAACCAGATGTAGCTCTAGATTCACTAATACTGGAGCTGCCGCACAGGTCTCACAGTTACTATGTATTCTATAGACTACAGTAAGGTGTAACAAACCAGATGTAGCTCTAGATTCACTAATGCTGGTCTCACAGTTACTATATATTCTATAGAATACAGTAAGGTGTAACAAACCAGATGTAGCTCTAGATTCACTAATACTGGAGCTGCCGCACAGGTCTCACAGTTACTATGTATTCTATAGACTACAGTAAGGTGTAACAAACCAGATGTAGCTCTAGATTCACTAATGCTGGTCTCACAGTTACTATGTATTCTATAGAATACAGTAAGGTGTAACAAACCAGATGTAGCTCTAGATTCACTAATGCTAAAGCTGCCGCACAGGTCTCACAGTTACTATATATTCTATAGAATACAGTAAGGTGTAACAAACCAGATGTAGCTCTAGATTCACTAATGCTGGAGCTGCCGCACAGGTATCACAGTTACTATGTATTCTATAGAATACAGTAAGTTGTAACAAACCAGATGTAGCTCTAGATTCACTAATGCTGGTCTCACAGTTACTATGTATTCTATAGAATACAGTAAGTTGTAACAAACCAGATGTAGCTCTAGATTCACTAATGCTGGAGCTGCCGCACAGGTCTCACAGTTACTATGTATTCTATAGAATACAGTAAGGTGTAACAAACCAGATGTAGCTCTAGATTCACTAATGCTGGAGCTGCCGCACAGGTCTCACAGTTACTATATATTCTATAGAATACAGTAGGGTGTAACAAACCAGATGTAGCTCTATATTCACTAATGCTGGAGCTGCCGCACTGCTCTCACAGTTACTATGTATTCTATAGAATACAGTAAGGTGTAACAAACCAGACGTAGCTCTAGATTCACTAATGCTGGAGCTGCCGCACAGGTCTCACAGTTACTATGTATTCTATAGAATACAGTAAGGTGTAACAAACCAGATGTAGCTCTAGATTCACTAATGCTGGAGCTGTCGCACAGGTCTCACAGTTACTATGTATTCTATAGAATACAGTAAGGTGTAACAAACCAGATGTAGCTCTAGATTCACTAATGCTAAAGCTGCCGCACAGGTCTCACAGTTACTATGTATTCTATAGACTACAGTAAGGTGTAACAAACCAGATGTAGCTCTAGATTCACTAATGCTGGTCTCACAGTTACTATGTATTTTATAGACTACAGTAAGGTGTAACAAACCAGATGTAGCTCTAGATTCACTAATGCTGGAGCTGCCGCACAGGTCTCACAGTTACTATGTATTCTATAGAATACAGTAAGGTGTAACAAACCAGATGTAGCTCTAGATTCACTAATGCTGGAGCTGCCGCACAGGTCTCACAGTTACTATGTATTCTATAGAATACAGTAAGGTGTAACAAACCAGATGTAGCTCTAGATTCACTAATGCTGGAGCCGCCGCACAGGTCTAACAGTTACTATGTATTCTATAGAATACAGTAAGGTGTAACAAACCAGATGTAGCTCTAGATTCACTAATACTGGAGCTGCCGCACAGGTCTCACAGTTACTATGTATTCTATAGAATACAGTAAGGTGTAACAAACCAGATGTAGCTCTAGATTCACTAATGCTAAAGCTGCCGCACAGGTCTAACAGTTACTATATATTCTATAGAATACAGTAAGGTGTAACAAACCAGATGTAGCTCTAGATTCACTAATGCTGGAGCTGCCGCACAGGTCTCACAGTTACTATGTATTCTATAGAATACAGTAGGGTGTAACAAACCAGATGTAGCTCTAGATTCACTAATGCTGGAGCTGCCGCACAGGTCTCACAGTTACTATGTATTCTATAGAATACAGTAGGGTGTAACAAACCAGATGTAGCTCTAGATTCACTAATGCTGGAGCTGCCGCACAGGTATCACAGTTACTATGTATTCTATAGAATACAGTAAGGTGTAACAAACCAGATGTAGCTCTAGATACACTAATGCTGGTCTCACAGTTACTATATATTCTATAGAATACAGTAGGATGTAACAAACCAGATGTAGCTCTAGATTCACTAATGCTGGAGCTGCCGCACAGGTCTCACAGTTACTATGTATTCTATAGAATACAGTAGGTTGTAACAAACCAGATGTAGCTCTAGATTCACTAATGCTGGAGCTGCCGCACAGGTCTCACAGTTACTATGTATTCTATAGAATACAGTAAGGTGTAACAAACCAGATGTAGCTCTAGATTCACTAATGCTGGAGCTGCCGCACAGGTCTCACAGTTACTATATATTCTATAGAATACAGTAAGGGTGTAACAAACCAGATGTAGCTCTAGATTCACTAATGCTGGAGCTGCCGCACAGGTCTCACAGTTACTATGTATTCTATAGAATACAGTAAGGTTGTAACAAACCAGATGTAGCTCTAGATTCACTAATGCTGGAGCCTGCCGCACAGGTCTCACAGTTACTATGTATTCTATAGAATACAGTAAGGTGTAACAAACCAGATGTAGCTCTAGATTCACTAATGCTGGAGCTGCCGCACAGGTCTCACAGTTACTATGTATTCTATAGAATAAGTAGGGATGTAACAAACCAGATGTAGCTCTAGATTCACTAATGCTGGAGCTGCCGCACAGGTCTCACAGTTACTATGTATTCTATAGAATACAGTAAGGTGTAACAAACAAGATGTAGCTCTAGATTCACTAATGCTGGAGCTGCCGCACAGGTCTCACAGTTACTATGTATTCTATAGAATACAGTAAGGTGTAACAAACCAGATGTAGCTCTAGATTCACTAATGCTGGAGCTGCCGCACAGGTCTCACAGTTACTATGTATTCTATAGAATAAGTAGGGTGTAACAAACCAGATGTAGCTCTAGATTCACTAATGCTGGAGCTGCCGCACAGGTCTCACAGTTACTATGTATTCTATAGAATACAGTAAGTTGTAACAAACCAGATGTAGCTCTAGATTCACTAATGCTGGAGCTGCCGCACAGGTCTCACAGTTACTATATATTCTATAGAATACAGTAAGGTGTAACAAACCAGATGTAGCTCTAGATTCACTAATGCTGGAGCTGCCGCACAGGTCTCACAGTTACTATGTATTCTATAGAATACAGTACGGTGTAACAAACCAGATGTAGCTCTAGATTCACTAATGCTGGAGCTGCCGCACAGGTCTCACAGTTACTATGTATTCTATAGAATACAGTAGGTTGTAACAAACCAGATGTAGCTCTAGATTCACTAATGCTGGAGCCGCCGCACAGGTCTCACAGTTACTATGTATTCTATAGAATACAGTAAGGTTGTAACAAACCAGATGTAGCTCTAGATTCACTAATGCTGGAGCTGCCGCACAGGTCTCACAGTTACTATGTATTCTATAGAATACAGTAGGTTGTAACAAACCAGATGTAGCTCTAGATTCACTAATGCTGGAGCCGCCGCACAGGTCTCACAGTTACTATGTATTCTATAGAATACAGTAAGGTTGTAACAAACCAGATGTAGCTCTAGATTCACTAATGCTGGAGCCGCCGCACAGGTCTCACAGTTACTATGTATTCTATAGAATACAGTAAGGTGTAACAAACCAGATGTAGCTCTAGATTCACTAATGCTGGAGCTGCCGCACAGGTCTCACAGTTACTATGTATTCTATAGAATATAGTAAGGTGTAACAAACCAGATGTAGCTCTAGATTCACTAATACTGGAGCTGCCGCACAGGTCTCACAGTTACTATGTATTCTATAGAATACAGTAAGGTGTAACAAACCAGATGTAGCTCTAGATTCACTAATGCTGGAGCTGCCGCACAGGTCTCACAGTTACTATGTATTCTATAGAATACAGTAAGGTGTAACAAACCAGATGTAGCTCTAGATTTACTAATGCTGGAGCTGCCGCACAGGTCTCACAGTTACTATGTATTCTATAGAATACAGTAAGGTGTAACAAACCAGATGTAGCTCTAGATTCACTAATGCTGGAGCTGCCGCACAGGTCTCACAGTTACTATATATTCTATAGAATACAGTACGGTGTAACAAACCTGATGTAGCTCTAGATTCACTAATGCTGGAGCTGCCGCACAGGTCTCACAGTTACTATGTATTCTATAGAATACAGTAAGTTGTAACAAACCAGATGTAGCTCTAGATTCACTAATGCTGGTCTCACAGTTACTATATATTCTATAGAATACAGTAAGGTGTAACAAACCAGATGTAGCTCTAGATTCACTAATGCTGGAGCTGCCGCACAGGTCTCACAGTTACTATGTATTCTATAGACTACAGTAAGGTGTAACAAACCAGATGTAGCTCTAGATTCACTAATGCTGGAGCTGCCGCACAGGTCTCACAGTTACTATGTATTCTATAGAATACAGTAGGGTGTAACAAACCAGATGTAGCTCTAGATTCACTAATGCTGGTCTCACAGTTACTATATATTCTATAGAATACAGTAAGGTGTAACAAACCAGATGTAGCTCTAGATTCACTAATGCTGGAGCTGCCGCACAGGTCTCACAGTTACTATGTATTCTATAGAATACAGTAGGGTGTAACAAACCAGATGTAGCTCTAGATTCACTAATGCTGGTCTCACAGTTACTATATATTCTAATAGAATACAGTAAGGGTGTAACAAACCAGATGTAGCTCTAGATTCACTAATGCTGGAGCTGCCGCACAGATCTCACAGTTACTATGTATTCTATAGACTACAGTAAGGTGTAACAAACCAGATGTAGCTCTAGATTCACTAATGCTGGAGCTGCCGCACAGGTCTCACAGTTACTATGTATTCTATAGAATACAGTAGGGTGTAACAAACCAGATGTAGCTCTAGATTCACTAATGCTGGTCTCACAGTTACTATATATTCTATAGAATACAGTAAGGTGTAACAAACCAGATGTAGCTCTAGATTCACTAATGCTGGAGCTGCCGCACAGGTCTCACAGTTACTATATATTCTATAGACTACAGTAAGTTGTAACAAACCAGATGTAGCTCTAGATTCACTAATGCTGGTCTCACAGTTACTATATATTCTATAGACTACAGTAAGTTGTAACAAACCAGATGTAGCTCTAGATTCACTAATGCTGGTCTCACAGTTACTATATATTCTATAGAATACAGTAAGGTGTAACAAACCAGATGTAGCTCTAGATTCACTAATGCTGGAGCTGCCGCACAGGTATCACAGTTACTATGTATTCTATAGAATACAGTAAGGTGTAACAAACCAGATGTAGCTCTAGATTCACTAATGCTGGAGCCTCCGCACAGGTCTCACAGTTACTATGTATTCTATAGAATACAGTAAGGTGTAACAAACCAGATGTAGCTCTAGATTCACTAATGCTGGAGCTGCCGCACAGGTCTCACAGTTACTATGTATTCTATAGAATACAGTAAGGTGTAACAAACCAGATGTAGCTCTAGATTCACTAATGCTGGAGCTGCCGCACAAGTCTCACAGTTACTATATATTCTATAGAATACAGTAAGTTGTAACAAACCAGATGTAGCTCTAGATTCACTAATGCTGGTCTCACAGTTACTATGTATTCTATAGAATACAGTAAGTTGTAACAAACCAGATGTAGCTCTAGATTCACTAATGCTGGAGCCTCCGCACAGGTCTCACAGTTACTATGTATTCTATAGAATACAGTAAGGTGTAACAAACCAGATGTAGCTCTAGATTCACTAATGCTGGAGCTGCCGCACAGGTCTCACAGTTACTATGTATTCTATAGACTACAGTAAGGTGTAACAAACCAGATGTAGCTCTAGATTCACTAATGCTGGAGCTGCCGCACAGGTCTCACAGTTACTATGTATTCTATAGAATACAGTAAGTTGTAACAAACCAGATGTAGCTCTAGATTCACTAATGCTGGAGCCGCCGCACAGGTCTCAAAGTTACTATGTATTCTATAGAATACAGTAGGGTGTAACAAACCAGATGTAGCTCTAGATTCACTAATGCTGGAGCTGCCGCACAGGTCTCACAGTTACTATGTATTCTATAGAATACAGTAAGTTGTAACAAACCAGATGTAGCTCTAGATTCACTAATGCTGGAGCTGCCGCACAGGTCTCACAGTTACTATATATTCTATAGAATACAGTAAGGTGTAACAAACCAGATGTAGCTCTAGATTCACTAATGCTGGAGCTGCCGCACAGGTCTCACAGTTACTATATATTCTATAGAATACAGTAAGGTGTAACAAACCAGATGTAGCTCTAGATTCACTAATGCTGGAGCTGCCGCACAGGTCTCACAGTTACTATGTATTCTATAGAATACAGTAAGTTGTAACAAACCAGATGTAGCTCTAGATTCACTAATGCTGGAGCTGCCGCACAGGTCTCACAGTTACTATGTATTCTATAGAATACAGTAAGGTGTAACAAACCAGATGTAGCTCTAGATTCACTAATGCTAAAGCTGCCGCACAGCTCTCACAGTTACTATGTATTCTAGAGAATACAGTAAGGTGTAACAAACCAGATGTAGCTCTAGATTCACTAATGCTGGAGCTGCCGCACAGGTCTCACAGTTACTATGTATTCTATAGAATACAGTAAGGTGTAACAAACCAGATGTAGCTCTAGATTCACTAATGCTGGAGCTGCCGCACAGGTCACCACAGTTACTATGTATTCTATAGAATACAGTAAGGTGTAACAAACCAGATGTAGCTCTAGATTCACTAATGCTGGAGCTGCCGCACAGGTCTCACAGTTACTATATATCTATAGAATACAGTAAGGTGTAACAAACCAGATGTAGCTCTAGATTCACTAATGCTGGAGCCCGCCGCACAGGGACTCACAGTTACTATCTATTCTATAGAATACAGTAAGGTGTAACAAACCAGATGTAGCTCTAGATTCACTAATGCTGGTCTCACAGTTACTATGTATTCTATAGAATACAGTAAGGTGTAACAAACCAGATGTAGCTCTAGATTCACTAATGCTGGAGCTGCCGCACAGGGTCTCACAGTTACTATGTATTCTATAGAATACAGTAAGTTGTAACAAACCAGATGTAGCTCTAGATTCACTAATGCTGGAGCTGCCGCACAGGTCTCACAGTTACTATGTATTCTATAGAATACAGTAAGGTGTAACAAACCAGATGTAGCTCTAGATTCACTAATGCTGGAGCTGCCGCACAGGTCTCACAGTTACTATGTATTCTATAGAATACAGTAAGGTGTAACAAACCAGATGTAGCTCTAGATTCACTAATGCTGGAGCTGCCACACAGGGTCTCACAGTTACTCATGTATTCTATAGACTAAGTCAGGGTGTAACCAAACCAGATGTAGCTCTAGATTCACTACATGCTCGGGTCTCCACTAGTTACTATGTATTCTATAGAATACGTAAGGTGTAACAAACCAGATGTAGCTCTAGATTCACTAATGCATGGAGCTGCCGCACAGGTCTCACAGTTTACTATGTATTCTATAGAATACAGTAAGTTGTAACAACCAGATGTAGCTCTAGATTCACTAATGCTGGAGCTGCCGCAAGGTCTCACAGTTACTATGTATCTCAATAGACTACAGTAAGGTGTAACAAACCAGATGTAGCTCTAGATTCACTAATGCTGGAGCTGCGCACAGGTCTCACAGTTACTATGTATTCTATAGAATACAGTAGGGTGTAACAAACCAGATGCAGCTCTAGATCACTAATGCTGGTCTCAACAGTTACTATGTATTCTATAGACTACAGTAAGGTGTAACAAAACCAGATGTAGCTCTAGATTCACTAATGCTGGAGCTGCCGCACAGGTCTCACAGTTACTATGTATTCTATAGAATACAGTAAGGTGTAACAAACCAGATGTAGCTCTAGATTCACTAATGCTGGAGCTGCTCACAGGTCTCACAGTTACTATGTATTCTATAGACTACAGTAAGGTTGTAACAAAGCCAGATGTAGCTCTAGATTCACTAATGCTGGAGCTGCCGCACAGGTCTCACAGTTACTATGTATTCTATAGAATACAGTAAGGTGTAACAAACCAGATGTAGCTCTAGATTCACTAATGCTGGTCTCCACAGTCTACTATATATTCTATAGAATACAGTAAGGTGTAACAAACCAGATGTAGCTCTAGATTCACTAATACTGGAGCTGCCGCACAGGTCTCACAGTTACTATGTATTCTATAGACTACAGTAAGGTGTAACAAACCAGATGTAGCTCTAGATTCACTAATAGCTGGTCTCACAGTTACTATGTATTCTATAGAATACAGTAAGGTGTAACAAACCAGATGTAGCTCTAGATTCACTAATGCTGGAGCTGCCGCACAGGTCTCACAGTTACTATATATTCTATAGAATACAGTAAGGTGTAACAAACCAGATGTAGCTCTAGATTCACTAATGCTGGAGCTGCCGCACAGGTCTCACAGTTACTATGTATTCTATAGAATACAGTAAGGTGTAACAAACCAGATGTAGCTCTAGATTCACTAATGCTGGAGCTGCCGCACAGGTCTCACAGTTACTATGTATTCTATAGACTACAGTAAGGTGTAACAAACCAGATGTAGCTCTAGATTCACTAATGCTGGTCTCACAGTTACTATATATTCTATAGAATACAGTAAGGTGTAACAAACCAGATGTAGCTCTAGATTCACTAATGCTGGAGCCTGCCGCACAGGACTCACAGTTACTATCTATTCTATAGAATACAGTAAGGTGTAACAAACCAGATGTAGCTCTAGATTCACTAATGCTGGTCTCACAGTTACTATGTATTCTATAGAATACAGTAAGGTGTAACAAACCAGATGTAGCTCTAGATTCACTAATGCTGGAGCTGCCGCACAGGTCTCACAGTTACTATGTATTCTATAGAATACAGTAAGGTGTAACAAACCAGATGTAGCTCTAGATTCACTAATGCTGGAGCTGCCGCACAGGTCTCACAGTTACTATGTATTCTATAGAATAAGTAGGGTGTAACAAACCAGATGTAGCTCTAGATTCACTAATGCTGCTGCAGTCTCACAGTTACTATGTATTCTATAGAATACAGTAAGGTGTAACAAACCAGATGTAGCTCTAGATTCACTAATGCTGGAGCTGCCGCACAGGTCTCACAGTTACTATGTATTCTATAGAATACAGTAAGTTGTAACAAACCAGATGTAGCTCTAGATTCACTAATGCTGGAGCTGCCGCACAGGTCTCACAGTTACTATGTATTCTATAGACTACAGTAAGGTGTAACAAACCAGATGTAGCTCTAGATTCACTAATGCTGGAGCTGCCGCACAGGTCTCACAGTTACTATGTAATTCTATAGAATACAGTAAGGTGTAAACAAACCAGATGTAGCTCTAGATTCACTAATGCTGGTCTCACAGTTACTATATATTCCTATTAGAATACAGTAAGTTGTAACAAACCTAGATGTAGCTCTAGATTCACCTAATGCTGGAGCTGCCGCACAGGTCTCACCGTTACTATGTATTCTATAGAATACAGTAAGGTGTAACAAACCAGATGTAGCTCTAGATTCACTAATGCTGGTCTCACAGTTACTATGTATTCTATAGAATACCAGTAAGGTGCAACAAACCAGATGTAGCTCTAGATTCACCTAATGCTGGAGCTGCCGCACAGGTCTCACAGTTAACTATGTATTCTATACGACTACAGTAAGGTGTAACAAACCAGATGTAGCTGTAGATTCACTAATGCTGGGAGCTAGCCGCACGAGGTCTCACAGTTACTATGTATTCTATAGAATACAGTAAGGTGTAACAAACCAGATGTAGCTCTAGATTCACTAATGCTGGAGCTGCCGCACAGGTCTCACAGTTACTATGTATTCTATAGAATACAGTAAGGTGTAACAAACCAGATGTAGCTCTAGATTCACTAATGCTGGAGCTGCCGCACAGGTCTCACAGTTACTATGTATTCTATAGAATACAGTAAGGTGTAACAAACCAGATGTAGCTCTAGATTCACTAATGCTGGAGCTGCCGCACAGGTCTCACAGTTACTATGTATTCTATAGAATACAGTAAGTTGTAACAAACCAGATGTAGCTCTAGATTCACTAATGCTGGAGCCGCCGCACAGGTCTCAAAGTTACTATGTAATTCTATAGAATACAGTAGGGTGTAACAAACCAGATGTAGCTCTAGATTCACTAATGCTGGAGCTGCCGCACAGGGTCTCACAGTTACTATGTATTCTATAGAATACAGTAAGTTGTAACAAACCAGATGTAGCTCTAGATTCACTAATGCTGGAGCTGCCGCACAGGTCTCACAGTTACTATGTATTCTATAGAATACAGTAAGGTGTAACAAACCAGATGTAGCTCTAGATTCACTAATGCTGGAGCTGCCGCACAGGTCTCACAGTTACTATGTATTCTATAGAATACAGTAAGGTGTAACAAACCAGATGTAGCTCTAGATTCACTAATGCTGGAGCTGCCGCACAGGTCTCACAGTTACTATGTATTCTATAGAATACAGTAAGGTGTAACAAACCAGATGTAGCTCTAGATTCACTAATGCTAAAGCTGCCGCACAGCTCTCACAGTTACTATGTATTCTAGAGAATACAGTAAGGTGTAACAAACCAGATGTAGCTCTAGATTCACTAATGCTGGAGCTGCCGCACAGGTCTCACAGTTACTATGTATTCTATAGAATACAGTAAGGTGTAACAAACCAGATGTAGCTCTAGATTCACTAATTGCTGGAGCTGCCGCACAGGTCTCACAGTTACTATGTATTCTATAGAATACAGTAAGGTGTAACAAACCAGATGTAGCTCTAGATTCACTAATGCTGGAGCTGCCGCACAGGTCTCACAGTTACTATATATTCTATAGAATACAGTAAGGTGTAACAAACCAGATGTAGCTCTAGATTCACTAATGCTGGAGCCGCCGCACAGGACTCACAGTTACTATCTATTCTATAGAATACAGTAAGGTGTAACAAACCAGATGTAGCTCTAGATTCACTAATGCTGGTCTCACAGTTACTATGTATTCTATAGAATACAGTAAGGTGTAACAAACCAGATGTAGCTCTAGATTCACTAATGCTGGAGCTGCCGCACAGGTCTCACAGTTACTAAGTATTCTATAGAATACAGTAAGTTGTAACAAACCAGATGTAGCTCTAGATTCACTAATGCTGGAGCTGCCGCACAGGTCTCACAGTTACTATGTATTCTATAGAATACAGTAAGGTGTAACAAACCAGATGTAGCTCTAGATTCACTAATGCTGGAGCTGCCGCACAGGTCTCACAGTTACTATGTATTCTATAGAATACAGTAAGGTGTAACAAACCAGATGTAGCTCTAGATTCACTAATGCTGGAGCTGCCACACAGGTCTCACAGTTACTATGTATTCTATAGAATAAGTAGGGTGTAACAAACCAGATGTAGCTCTAGATTCACTAATGCTGGTCTCACAGTTACTATGTATTCTATAGAATACAGTAAGGTGTAACAAACCAGATGTAGCTCTAGATTCACTAATGCTGGAGCTGCCGCACAGGTCTCACAGTTACTATGTATTCTATAGAATACAGTAAGTTGTAACAAACCAGATGTAGCTCTAGATTCACTAATGCTGGAGTTGCCGCACAGGTCTCACAGTTACTATGTATTCTATAGACTACAGTAAGGTGTAACAAACCAGATGTAGCTCTAGATTCACTAATGCTGGAGCTGCCGCACAGGTCTCACAGTTACTATGTATTCTATAGAATAAGTAGGGTGTAACAAACCAGATGCAGCTCTAGATTCACTAATGCTGGTCTCACAGTTACTATGTATTCTATAGAATACAGTAAGGTGTAACAAACCAGATGTAGCTCTAGATTCACTAATGCTGGAGCTGCCGCACAGGTCTCACAGTTACTATGTATTCTATAGAATACAGTAAGGTGTAACAAACCAGATGTAGCTCTAGATTCACTAATGCTGGAGCTGCCGCACAGGTCTCACAGTTACTATGTATTCTATAGACTACAGTAAGGTGTAACAAACCAGATGTAGCTCTAGATTCACTAATGCTGGAGCTGCCGCACAGGTCTCACAGTTACTATGTATTCTATAGAATACAGTAAGGTGTAACAAACCAGATGTAGCTCTAGATTCACTAATGCTGGTCTCACAGTTACTATATATTCTATAGAATACAGTAAGTTGTAACAAACCAGATGTAGCTCTAGATTCACTAATGCTGGAGCTGCCGCACAGGTCTCACAGTTACTATGTATTCTATAGACTACAGTAAGGTGTAACAAACCAGATGTAGCTCTAGATTCACTAATACTGGTCTCACAGTTACTATGTATTCTATAGAATACAGTAAGGTGCAACAAACCAGATGTAGCTCTAGATTCACTAATGCTGGAGCTGCCGCACAGGTCTCACAGTTACTATGTATTCTATAGACTACAGTAAGGTGTAACAAACCAGATGTAGCTCTAGATTCACTAATGCTGGAGCTGCCGCACAGGTCTCACAGTTACTATGTATTCTATAGAATACAGTAAGGTGTAACAAACCAGATGTAGCTCTAGATTCACTAATGCTGGAGCTGCCGCACAGGTCTCACAGTTACTATGTATTCTATAGACTACAGTAAGGTGTAACAAACCAGATGTAGCTCTAGATTCACTAATGCTGGTCTCACAGTTACTATATATTCTATAGAATACAGTAAGGTGTAACAAACCAGATGTAGCTCTAGATTCACTAATGCTGGAGCCGCCGCACAGGACTCACAGTTACTATCTATTCTATAGAATACAGTAAGGTGTAACAAACCAGATGTAGCTCTAGATTCACTAATGCTGGTCTCACAGTTACTATGTATTCTATAGAATACAGTAAGGTGTAACAAACCAGATGTAACTCTAGATTCACTAATGCTGGAGCTGCCGCACAGGTCTCACAGTTACTATGTATTCTATAGAATACAGTAAGGTGTAACAAACCAGATGTAGCTCTAGATTCACTAATGCTGGAGCTGCCGCACAGGTCTCACAGTTACTATGTATTCTATAGAATAAGTAGGGTGTAACAAACCAGATGTAGCTCTAGATTCACTAATGCTGGTCTCACAGTTACTATGTATTCTATAGAATACAGTAAGGTGTAACAAACCAGATGTAGCTCTAGATTCACTAATGCTGGAGCTGCCGCACAGGTCTCACAGTTACTATGTATTCTATAGAATACAGTAAGGTTGTAACAAACCAGATGTAGCTCCTAGATTCACTAATGCTGGAGCTGCCGCACAGGTCTCACAGTTACTATGTATTCTATAGACTACAGTAAGGTGTAACAAACCAGATGTAGCTCTAGATTCACTAATGCTGGAGCTGCCGCACAGGTCTCACAGTTACTATGTATTCTATAGAATACAGTAAGGTGTAACAAACCAGATGTAGCTCTAGATTCACTAATGCTGGTCTCACAGTTACTATATATTCTATAGAATACAGTAAGTTGTAACAAACCAGATGTAGCTCTAGATTCACTAATGCTGGAGCTGCCGCACAGGTCTCACAGTTACTATGTATTCTATAGAATACAGTAAGGTGTAACAAACCAGATGTAGCTCTAGATTCACTAATGCTGGTCTCACAGTTACTATGTATTCTATAGAATACAGTAAGGTGCAACAAACCAGATGTAGCTCTAGATTCACTAATGCTGGAGCTGCCGCACAGGTCTCACAGTTACTATGTATTCTATAGACTACAGTAAGGTGTAACAAACCAGATGTAGCTGTAGATTCACTAATGCTGGAGCTGCCGCACAGGTCTCACAGTTACTATGTATTCTATAGAATACAGTAAGGTGTAACAAACCAGATGTAGCTCTAGATTCACTAATGCTGGAGCTGCCGCACAGGTCTCACAGTTACTATGTATTCTATAGAATACAGTAAGGTGTAACAAACCAGATGTAGCTCTAGATTCACTAATGCTGGAGCTGCCGCACAGGTCTCACAGTTACTATGTATTCTATAGAATACAGTAAGGTGTAACAAACCAGATGTAGCTCTAGATTCACTAATGCTGGAGCTGCCGCACAGGTCTCACAGTTACTATGTATTCTATAGAATACAGTACGGTGTAACAAACCAGATGTAGCTCTAGATTCACTAATGCTGGAGCTGCCGCACAGGTCTCACAGTTACTATGTATTCTATAGAATACAGTAAGGTGTAACAAACCAGATGTAGCTCTAGATTCACTAATGCTGGAGCCTCCGCACAGGTCTCACAGTTACTATGTATTCTATAGAATACAGTAAGGTGTAACAAACCAGATGTAGCTCTAGATTCACTAATGCTGGAGCTGCCGCACAGGTCTCACAGTTACTATGTATTCTATAGAATAATACGGTGTAACAAACCAGATGTAGCTCTAGATTCACTAATGCTGGAGCTGCCGCACAGGTCTCACAGTTACTATATATTCTATAGAATACAGTAAGTTATAACAAACCAGATGTAGCTCTAGATTCACTAATGCTAAAGCTGCCGCACAGGTCTCACAGTTACTATGTATTCTATAGACTACAGTAAGGTGTAACAAACCAGATGTAGCTCTAGATTCCCTAATGCTGGAACTGCCGCACAGGTCTCACAGTTACTATATATTCTATAGAATACAGTAAGGTGTAACAAACCAGATGTAGCTCTAGATTCACTAATGCTGGAGCCGCCGCACAGGTCTCACAGTTACTATATATTCTATAGAATACAGTAAGGTGTAACAAACCAGATGTAGCTCTAGATTCACTAATGCTAAAGCTGCCGCACAGGTCTCACAGTTACTATGTATTCTATAGAATACAGTAAGGTGTAACAAACCAGATGTAGCTCTGGATTCACTAATGCTGGAGCTGCCGCACAGGTCTCACAGTTACTATGTATTCTATAGAATACAGTACGGTGTAACAAACCAGATGTAGCTCTAGATTCACTAATGCTGGAGCTGCCGCACAGGTCTCACAGTTACTATGTATTCTATAGAATACAGTAAGGTGTAACAAACCAGATGTAGCTCTAGATTCACTAATACTGGAGCTGCCGCACAGGTATCACAGTTACTATGTATTCTATAGAATACAGAAAGGTGTAACAAACCAGATGTAGCTCTAGATTCACTAATACTGGAGCTGCCGCACAGGTCTTACAGTTACTATGTATTCTATAGAATACAGTAAGTTGTAACAAACCAGATGTAGCTCTAGATTCACTAATGCTGGAGCTGCCGCACAGGTCTTACAGTTACTATGTATTCTATAGAATACAGTAGGGTGTAACAAACCAGATGTAGCTCTAGATTCACTAATGCTAAAGCTGCCGCACAGGTCTCACAGTTACTATGTATTCTATAGACTACAGTAAGGTGTAACAAACCAGATGTAGCTCTAGATTCCCTAATGCTAGAACTGCCGCACAGGTCTCACAGTTACTATGTATTCTATAGAATACAGTAAGGTGTAACAAACCAGATGTAGCTCTAGATTCACTAATGCTGGAGCTGCCGCACAGGTCTCACAGTTACTATGTATTCTATAGAATACAGTAAGGTGTAACAAACCAGATGTAGCTCTAGATTCACTAATGCTGGAGCTGCCGCACAGGTCTCACAGTTACTATGTATTCTATAGAATACAGTAGGGTGTAACAAACCAGATGTAGCTCTAGATTCACTAATACTGGAGCTGCCGCACAGGTCTCACAGTTACTATGTATTCTATAGAATACAGTAGGGTGTAACAAACCAGATGTAGCTCTAGATTCACTAATGCTGGAGCTGCCGCACAGGTCTCACAGTTACTATGTATTCTATAGAATACAGTAAGGTGTAACAAACCAGATGTAGCTCTAGATTCACTAATGCTGGAGCTGCCGCACAGGTCTCACAGTTACTATGTATTCTATAGAATACAGTAGGGTGTAACAAACCAGATGTAGCTCTAGATTCACTAATGCTGGAGCCGCCGCACAGGTCTCACAGTTACTATTTATTCTATAGAATACAGTAAGGTGTAACAAACCAGATGTAGCTCTAGATTCACTAATACTGGAGACACCGCACAGGTATCACAGTTACTATGTATTCTATAGAATACAGTAAGGTGTAACAAACCAGATGTAGCTCTAGATTCACTAATACTGGAGACACCGCACAGGTATCACAGTTACTATGTATTCTATAGAATACAGTAAGGTGTAACAAACCAGATGTAGCTCTAGATTCACTAATGCTGGAGCTGCTGCACGGGTCTCACAGTTACTATGTATTCTATAGAATACAGTAGGGTGTAACAAACCAGATGTAGCTCTAGATTCACTAATGCTGGAGCTGCCGCACAGGTCTCACAGTTACTATATATTCTATAGAATACAGTAAGTTGTAACAAACCAGATGTAGCTCTAGATTCACTAATGCTAAAGCTGCCGCACAGGTCTCACAGTTACTATGTATTTTATAGACTACAGTAAGGTGTAACAAACCAGATGTAGCTCTAGATTCCCTAATGCTGGAACTGCCGCACAGGTCTCACAGTTACTATATATTCTATAGAATACAGTAAGGTGTAACAAACCAGATGTAGCTCTAGATTCACTAATGCTAAAGCTGCCGCACAGGTCTCACAGTTACTATGTATTCTATAGAATACAGTAAGGTGTAACAAACCAGATGTAGCTCTAGATTCACTAATGCTAAAGCTGCCGCACAGGTCTAACAGTTACTATGTATTCTATAGAATACAGAAAGGTGTAACAAACCAGATGTAGCTCTAGATTCACTAATGCTGGTCTCACAGTTACTATGTATTCTATAGAATACAGTAAGGTGTAACAAACCAGATGTAGCTCTAGATTCACTAATGCTAAAGCTGCCGCACAGGTCTCACAGTTACTATGTATTCTATAGAATACAGTAAGGTGTAACAAACCAGATGTAGCTCTAGATTCACTAATGCTGGAGCTGCCGCACAGGTCTCACAGTTACTATGTATTCTATAGACTACAGTAAGGTGTAACAAACCAGATGTAGCTCTAGATTCACTAATGCTGGAGCTGCCGCACAGGTCTCACAGTTACTATGTATTCTATAGAATACAGTAAGGTGTAACAAACCAGATGTAGCTCTAGATTCACTAATGCTGGAGCTGCCGCACAGGTCTCACAGTTACTATGTATTCTATAGAATAATACGGTGTAACAAACCAGATGTAGCTCTAGATTCACTAATGCTGGAGCTGCCGCACAGGTCTCACAGTTACTATATATTCTATAGACTACAGTAAGTTGTAACAAACCAGATGTAGCTCTAGATTCACTAATGCTGGTCTCACAGTTTCTATGTATTCTATAGAATACAGTAAGGTGTAACAAACCAGATGTAGCTCTAGATTCACTAATGCTGGAGCTGCCGCACAGGTCTCACAGTTACTATATATTCTATAGAATACAGTAAGGTGTAACAAACCAGATGTAGCTCTAGATTCACTAATGCTGGAGCTGCCGCACAGGTCTCACAGTTACTATATATTCTATAGAATACAGTAAGGTGTAACAAACCAGATGTAGCTCTAGATTCACTAATGCTGGTCTCACAGTTACTATGTATTCTATAGAATACAGTAAGGTGTAACAAACCAGATGTAGCTCTAGATTCACTAATGCTGGAGCCGCCGCACAGGTCTCACAGTTACTATTTATTTTATAGACTACAGTAAGGTGTAACAAACCAGATGTAGCTCTAGATTCACTAATGCTGGTCTCACAGTTACTATATATTCTATAGAATACAGTAAGGTGTAACAAACCAGATGTAGCTCTAGATTCCCTAATGCTGGAGCTGTCGCACAGGTCTCACAGTTACTATGTATTCTATAGAACCTATTCACTAAAGAGACATGAGTGAGCATTAGGGAATGAGAGATGTCCGGCTGGTTTCACAGTATCACTAACTATATGAAAAACAGAAAAGCTGTCATATTTAAAGGGACAGTATTTTAAGAGCCTTCTATTAACAAATTTACTTTGTACTCTTGGTATCCTTTATTGAAAAGCATACTTAGGTATTTTCTGCCCAAAACAACTGAGAGCACAAAGTATATGTGTGTACGACCTACAGCTGTGTCTGTACATGCGTTTTAATATATTAACTCAAAGTATATGTATGTAAGACCTACAGCTGTGTCTGCACGTGCGTTTTAATGTTATTACTCATAGTATATGCGTGTACGACCTACAGCTGTCTGCACGTACGTTTAAATGTTATCACTCGAGTAGAAGTATTTTTTGCAAAAGAAGCTCCCAAACATTTTGCACAAGTTTGGAGATCTGTAGTGTTGTCCTTTACGCAGCTATTTCCCCCCCCAATTTGTTTAAAAAACATAACACTTCCCCATACCTCGCCCATATAGCCCATATCAAGCCCCCAGCAGCCCTCTATCAGGCAGCTGTAATCACCCACCATCTGCAGTCGGAGGGCACGTTTCATGCACCCCCAGGACACACAGAGGGTTCATTGGTTTGAATAAAATAAATTAATAAAACATCTGGATAGCAGAGGCATGGGAAGGTATAATGTCACAGAACTACAAACATCTACTGCCTCCCCAAATTCTACTGCCCTAGGTCTAGTCTAATAAATGCAACTGGCTGCTGCCATAGGCAAATACCTTATGGTCTAGTGTAATATATGCCATTTTTCTGCTGCCCTAGGCAAAGATCTCATGGTCTAGTATAATATATGCCACTTTCTGCTGCCCTAGGCAAATATATTATTGTCTAGTCTAATATATAGCATTGGCTACAATGCACTGCAGCTCTCTCGGGCAGCCTAAGGGTTTTAAGAACTTAGAATGTGCCTGAAATTCCTCTGTTACACTTGATGTTGGAGGTAGCCATTCCAAGAGTATATCAGCATTACAAAGAATATTGCAGAGGTTGACAAAATAATGGAATTAAATGTAAAGTCTAACAGTAGTTAGTATGAATTTTGTATGTTTTACAGCCCCTATATTTATAGTCTTACTTGCAACACAGACAGAACTCAACACATTTATCATAACTACTAACTACTGATTCATTATTATTCCTATAGTTCATCACTCAGTTCCGCTGCTTCTCTAACCATACCGTCATTTTGTCACTCGACCACCAAAATGTGATGATGTGATGATCTGTCACATGCCAGCTGCATGATCACAACAGCAACCAAATCAGAATGCTACACTGCCGTCAGACGATCACACAGCTACGTAAACTCAGTGCCAGGGGGAATGCACCTGTTACTATAAGGGTAGCCAAGGCTGGAGGACTCAGGCTGGCAAAGAACTCAGAAAAGTCAATAAAACTTTCCATATATTTATTTTTATTATGTATTTTTGCCTTTTGCACAAGGGCTTATGTATGATGAAATGCTGGGTCCCCACGGAATTAAAGTAATAACTAAGGGTAATTAAGCACAAGCTAACGAACGGATGTGACAGCTCAGAGAGAGCAGGGGGCAAATAAAGCTTAAATACATCGTCAGATTAGGGCACACAGAGTAGTTAGTAAAACACTTGGGGTACAAAAAAGGGCAAGTACAGAATCCTTAAATGAAAATTAAAATAAAAAAAATGATATTTGATAGAACATGTAATGTCCGCATTACTGACCCAAGTAACTGCATGTTCAACCTTAACAAATGGGTTAAATACACATGTAAGGTCAACCACTGAAGTTCCTGTGAATGTACAGGATCTATGTGGGTGTGAAAGATCTGTGTAAGTCAATGGGATCCGTGTGAGACTACAGGATCTGTGTGAATTTAAAAGAATTATGTGAGTATATAAGATCTGTGTTGATCTATATGCTTTGTGTAAGTCTATGGGAATCGCATAAAGTATATATGATATATATGAGCCTATATGATCTATGTTACTCTATAAGTTTTGTCTAAATCATTAGGATCTGTGTGAGTCTATAGGATCTCTATAAATCTATAGGATCTATGTGGATCTATTGGATCTCTGTGAGTCTATAGGATCTATGTGAATCTATATGATCTCTAAGAATTTATTGGATCTCTATGAGTCTATAAGATCTGTGTGAGTCTATAAGATCTCTATTAGTCTATAAGATATATGTGAATCTATAGGATCTTTATGAGATTATAGGATCTATGTGAATCTTTTGGAGTTCTATGAGGCTATAGGATCTGTGTGAGCCTATAAGATCTCTATAAGTCTAAAGGATCTATGTGAATCTATTGGATCTTGATGAGTCTATTGGATCTGTGTGAGTCTATAGGATCTGTGTGAGTCTATAGGATCTGTGTGAGTCTATAGGATCTCTGTGAGTCTATAGGATCTCTGTGAGTCTATAGGATCTCTGTGAGAGTTTGTCTGCATTTATGCTTGTGCAATACTGCCCCCTGCAGATTCGCGGCCAATCGGCCACTAGCAGGGGGTGTCAATCAACCTGATCGAATACGATTAATTTCTGTCCACCGCCTCAGAGCAGGCGGACAAGTTATGGAGTCCACTGCTTCATAACTTCTGTTTCCAAAAGCCTGATAATTCGGCTCCATAGAATCTATGTGAAATTAACCTACATTACGTGGAATCATTTATCCCGTTCAAGGTCTAAAATAGCAGATGTATAAGAGAAATATCCAACATCTTAAAATTTGCATTGTAAAACCATTCTTCAGCTTCCTAGAAATAAATTTTACTATTTTATTAGTGCAAACAGCAGGGGCATAAAATCCTAATACAGATCTTTGTAGCAGAGGGGTTAGTAAAAATTAACAAAGACCAAACAGTTCCTGCTATTGAATTCAATTAGCTTTTGCCTCAGATTTACATTCTCGCCCCATATTCAGCACATATTTGTTTTCTGACAACTTCTGGCATTTGTTTATGGACCTAACTCACTGGGTAGAAAAGCTCAAATTAAAGAAACATTCCAGCCAAAACAGAATTGCACATTTCACTTCTGAATCATTCTTGCAATACACAAGTATTAGCGAAAACGCTTGTAGTATAAACTATTACTATTTCAGCAAAAGATTTTACTATGCATGTGCACATGAAGCATATCTAGAAATGCTGGGGCACAAGCCTTTTAAACATTGTGCCTGCTTAGAGAGCAAGCTAATGTACTTATCATGTAATCACTAACCAGGTATGCTGTTTAAATTGCTGACACACACAACATATCTAGATATGTTCCATGTGCATGGGCACGTGCAGATGCACAGGAAAAGCTCTCAGTGAAGCATTTTGGATAATACAGGTATATGTAAAAACTCTTCTATTTATTCTACATTGAAATGCACTTCTGTAACCCTCTATTTTGGCATAAATGTCTCTTTAAAAAGGGGGAAGAATTAAAGATTGAAGTGTCTTTGATAGGAAAAGACAAATTATAAAAGGTTTTGACTCCTGAAATGAATAACACTTTTATTGTCAGTTTAGAGAAAAGGTGGTAGCTAAGAGGGAAAACCGTGGCACAGCCTCGGGGCATTTGAGCTGAACCAACTTTACCACGTGCCACCCAGTGATGCACCTAAACTACCTTCAGCTCCACCCCCATGACTAGGCCACGCCCCTGCCTTCTCAACTCAAGTAGTGCATTGTTGCTCCTTTAATAAAGGTTACCCGGATAATGAAGCAAAATTGTTAATAGAAGTATATTGGAACGTTTTTTAAAATTGTTTTTCTGAAGCATGAAAAAAAAAAAAAGGTTTGTGTTTCATGTCCATTTAAAGCTGCCAGAAGCAGATGAGGGATTCCTAGTTACTACCCTGTACATCAAACAAGTGTTGTTGCATTTAGGACGAAAGATGAATGAGAGTTAATAAATCAACTACACATGACAAATAAATCTGGAGAGACATGTGATCTTGCCACTACTTTATCCTAAGGAAAGAATGTCGCAAGACATTATATCTTGATAACCAGCGACTCAGTGGTCATTAGGGTTTACCAACTGATAACTTATCTAATAGCTTAATGGGTTTTTGGCCTCCCTAACAATTTTGCCTACAACATTCATAAACAGAAGACATTGCTGCTGTCATAATATGTCCATGGTACATCAAGGATCAATTAACATGTAAAGGTCCTATTGGTAATCTAAGAAATTAGCCCTAACCCTACTTATAACCCTAAACATAGCTCTAAGGCTAGCCCTAGTCTTCACCCATACCATGAACCTACCCTGAGCTCTAACCCTGAGCCCTCCCAGACCCTTGCCCCAAACTTCATAGCTTAAAATATAAGCCTATTCCTAACCCTAATACTAGCCCGAGTCTTCACCCTTACTCTAACCTGAGCTCTAACCCTAAGCCTATACCTAACCCTAATACTAGCCTGAGTCTTCACCTTTACACTAACTGGAGCTCTAACCCTAAACCTATACCTAACCCTAATACTATCCCAAGTCTTCCCCCTTACCCTAACCTGAGCTCTAACCCTAAGCCTATACCTAACCCTAATATTAGCCTGAGTCTTCACCCTTACCCTAACCGGAGCTCTAACCCTAAGCCTATACCTAAATCTAATACAAGCCAGAGTCTTCACCCTTACCCTAACCAGAGCTCTAACCCTATGCCACCCTAATGCTAGCCCGAGTCTTCACCCTTACCCTACCCTGAGCTCTAACACTGAACTTATCCCAGACTCTTGCCCCAAACTTCATAGCCTTAACCACAAATATAACCCTAACTCTGCTTTATCCCTTGATCCAACCTTAGCTATAACACTAACTCTAGCCCTAAAACCAATCATAGCCACTGCCTTAAACCTAACCCAAACCCAAACTACAAACAAATACTAGCCCTAACCTGAACACTAGTCAAAGCTTTAATGCCATCTCTAGATTTCAAGTTAACCATAAACCTAGCCTTAAACCTAGTCCTATTCCTAACTTTAGTACTAACCATAACTACCACCTTGCTGCCACTCACAGGTCATTAAAGGGACAGTCTACACCAAAATTGGTATGGTTTATAAAGAAAAATAATGTCTTTACTACCCATTCCCCAGCTTTGCACAACAAACATTGTTATATTAATATACTTTATAACATTTAAACCTCTAAATGTCTGCCTGTTTCTAAGCCACTACAGACAGCCTCTTATCACATGCTTTTTTATTAGCTTTTCACAACAGGGGACTGCTAATTCATGTGAGCCATATAGATAACACTGTGCTCTCTCCCGTGGAGTTGTGCAGGACACAGCACTAATTGGCTAAAATGCAAGTCAACAGATAATAAATAAATAGCCATGTGATATGGGGGCTGTCAGAAGAGGTTTAGATACAGGTAATTACAGAGGTAAAAAGTGTATTAATATAACAGTGTTGGTTATGCAGAACTGGGAAATGGGTAATAAAGAGATTATCTATCTTTTTAAACAATTTTTGAGTAGACTTTAAAGGGACAGTGTACACCAATTTTCATTTAACTGCATGCAATAAACACTACTATAAAGAATAATATGCACAGATACTGATATAAAAATCCAGAGTAAAACCTTTTAAAAACTTACTTAAAAGCTTCCAATTTAACACTGTTAATGAGATATGGAAAGAAAAACATTATACCAACAGAAGCAATCTTAAGGCTCTATACATCAGTTTACCTATAAAACTTCGGGGCTTGGTTAGGAGTTTGAAAATCAGCACAATGTTATTTAAAACGAAGCAAAACTATACATTTTTACAAAAACACCCCCAGA
Source organism: Bombina bombina (assembly GCF_027579735.1). Classification (NCBI taxonomy): domain Eukaryota; kingdom Metazoa; phylum Chordata; class Amphibia; order Anura; family Bombinatoridae; genus Bombina; species Bombina bombina. Next base: position 295,226,612 of record NC_069506.1, on the reverse strand, counting down.
TGGGCTATATAAATGTATCATCTACAAAACAGTTATGCAAAGACAAATCTAGTGTATAATGTCCCTTTAAGATGGGTGAATGACAACAACAGAGGGATGTCTGCCCACAATATGTTGATTCTTCTGAAAACAATATTATAGCCCTTTGCAGATAGCTACAAGGGGGATTTGCCACATCAGGGATATATTATCCGGACAACATAGAATTTTCATATTTTGCAACCAAATAAATAAATATCTTTGTGCTTCAAATGTGTCTTAGTAGAACAACTCCCAGATGATGCTGCACAAAACAAAGACTTGGAAAATAAGCAGAACCCCTGTTATTTATCACCATACCCGCCGCCGTGTGATCTCCAGTGCCTGGCATGACAATGGCCAGCGGCATCTGCCTTTAAATAAATAGGATAGACCTTAGCATGGCACACACTCAAAAAGGCAACAAAAGATGAAACTTTGAACAGTTACTGACAAAAGAGTCTTTTTTTAGTTTGGTTATAGGTAGACTTGCTCCCCCTGAAATCTTTTTTCTCTTTCTCCTTTATATTATGTTTAAACAAAAGAAAGTTTGTTGTCAGACTTTTGATATTTCTTGGGTTCTGTCCGAGTTCCACCTTGTTTTTTTTTTTCTTTTTCTTTTTTTTTTTTTTGTCTTCTCTGCCGCTCCACCCTGGATAAATAAAATGAACTGACTGGCACCGGCTGGGAAAGAAAATATAGCAATCTCATAATTTGTGTGGGGTTTTTTTTATAACAGGGCTGGAGATTTAGTCAAAGGACAAAAGGTATTGTTAAGTTTGTACAACTCATAATCTGACTCACCCAAGAGCAGGTTTGTGATGGGAACTGAGGGTCTTTCAACCAGCTGCTGCTTATGATCTTGAGTGACTTTAATATCTCCAACTAGCTCAAATATTACAGCAGTAAATCAATAACGACCTAGATTCACTAAATACCCAGTTAGCTCTCTGATTTATATCAAATCCATTAAAAATAAACTAAATATATATATTATTTTGTACATAAAAGAGGAATTAACAAATTAACAAATATGTTTTAATACAGTTTGATGAGTAAAAAAAACCCCAAAGGTTACTTTTAAAGTGATGGTAAACTCGCCCCTTTCGAAAAACAGATCCGGAACATTAGTGATACTTTAGATGGAGTTTTATTCATTAGTTGTAATGAAGATGCCCTATAACTTATATGGCACTTTTGTTGTAGCTATAGTGCTGATTGGAGAACAATTCAAACCTTTAGCTCACAGAAAAATATACTTTTGAAGTAAGCGGCGGAGCGCTGGGTATTTGAATTCCGTGATATCTATATTAAAAATTAAGTTATAGCGCATCTGCATTACCACTGATGAATATTTACTCCTATGATCAATTTTAATTTGTTCTCTTGCTATCTTTATTTAAAAAGCAGGAATGTGATTCATAGGAGCCAGCCCATTTTTGGTTGAGAACCTGGGTTATGCTTGCTTATTGGTTAGTAAATGTAAGCCTCCAATAAGCAAGCGCTATCCATGGTGCTGAACCTAAAATGGGCTGGCTACTAAGATTTACATTCCTGCTTTTAAAATAAAGATAGCAAGAGAACAAAGAAAAATTAATAATAGGAGTAAATTAGAAAGCTGCTTAAAATGTCATGCTATATCTGAATCATGAAAGAAAAACAATTGGGTTCAGTGTCCCTTTAAAGCTGTTTAAATGGATTTTGAAACAGGAAGTGCACATTTGTGCAAAACTTATTACTAGGGGCAGGTTGCTCATTGGCTAATAAGGACAACTCCCAAAACTCTAATGGAAGGCAGCAAGAGGCAAAAAGTTTTTAACCACAGAAACATTAAATTGAAAATAAATAAATTAATGCATTTGAAAAAAGATCTGTTTTATGTAGCAAAGCAAAACACAGTTGTTAACGTCACTTTACTGAATAGAGACAAATAGTCTACATTCATTGGCCTAGAATCAATAAAAACCTGTTTGTGAAACAAACATCTTGCTGAAAAAAATGGGTTAAAGGGAATAAGAAACCCAATTTATTTTTCATGATTCAGATAGAGCAGCAATTTTAAACAACTTTCTAATTTACTTCTATTATCAATTTGTCTTTGTTCTCTTGGCATCTTTTTTTGAAAAGCAGCAATGTATCCTTAGGAGCCGGCCCATTTCTGGAGCACAATCTGGCAGCAGTTTTACAACAATGTTATACATTTGCAAGAGCACCAGAGGGCAGCCCTATTTCCTGCCATGCAGTGCTTCAGATGTCTACCTAGGTATCTCTTCAACACAGAATATCAGGGGGACAAAAGAAACGTAATAATAGGACTAAATTGGATTTTTTATTTTAAATTATATGTTCTGTCTGAGTCACAAAACCACTTTAAACTCAAACAAATTCTACCAGGCATATACAAGAGTAGGAAATAAATGTACAAGATTATGATACATGAAAATGATTTAAAAAGATCTTGAAATAAACAGCCAGTGCAAGATTGTGTGCCACCGATTCCAGCCTGAAAACAACAGCTGTATTTATTAAGCACAGGAACAACATTTCTCAAGAAAAAAAATACCGACTTAAAGGTGTAACAAAAAAGGGAAAAGTCTTTTTCATCTGCAGAAATAACTATATTTCTATGTATTCCCTTTGTCATTGAAATAACACAAAATACAACTCTAAGCCTTCAAACAAACAAACTCATACAACTGATAGTAATCCTCCCAAGATCTCTACAGTAAACATCAGAACTTTGTTACTACAAGAAAAAACTACAACTCACCATAGGAAATCAGTTCTTGCTTGCTGGTGCCATACCCAAAAAACTCATAGTACTGTAAACCCTTTAATGCCCACAAGCAGGAAGAACAAAATGGGTCAGTAAGGGTGGCGAGGGAGCATTGCGCCCGCCTGCTGTTTACACACATACACTCCTGTGCGCACAGACATGACCTCACATACTCTTCTAGAGCTTTACCTTCTCAGTTTCAGCACCACAGCCCAGCCACTGTCTGACAGAGAGGGTCTGATCTGTACGGCTGCTCTTGAGATGTGGCGTGTGACCAACTTCTGACAGATTTCTATACACAGTAGGAAGAAGGAATAAAAAATGTGTGTATGTAAAGTGCTTGAGAATACTGGGACTTTGCTTTTATTTTCAAGGTATGAAGGAACCATTGCCAGCAAATGATGCCCTGGGAATGTGGAGTCTGAACAGAAGAACGCGCTTATAGTATCAGATCTGACATGGTGCCACTTAGGTGCCCTTAATTTGGTTAAATAAAATGTACTGCCTCTAATGTATTAGTTAGTGATTAACATCCACAAAGGGGTTACAAACAAAAGTCTCAATGAAGAGCTACAAGCACCGCTGTAGCCTTAGCAGTCAGTGTCACTTCTGTCTACCTATTACAGCTAATACTACAGTATGCAAGATGATGTCCAACTCCAGAGCCTATTTGTACTCAGCAATACACCACAGGCTTCCCACACGGGGAACTTAAACAAATACTAAGCCAGACATACATGTTTAGAATCCCAGCAAAGATAGATGTATACAGAAGTATGCTTAAACAATCCAAACATTAGGAGCCATAAGTACAAATCTAGGTGGCACAGGTGCCGGATTTGTCAAGTCCTGCTTTAGTTTGTTATTTCTTTCTTTAAATAGTTAATGACTACTGTAACAAACCCCTGGAACTTGACTCTAAAAGTATTATTAGAAAAATCAGCCAAAATAATCTTATTACGGAGCTACTGCAGCTTAAAGAAAACCATGTGAGGGCGAAAGGGACAAGGAGCCTTAACCCTTGGTTGCCAGAAAAGGCTGCAATGCTCTGCTTCAAAAAAAGCTGCAATGCTATATCCCAGAATGTGCTGCAATGCTTTGCCCCATAATGTGCTGCAATGCTCTGCCCCATAATGTGCTGCAATGCTCTGCCCCAGAATGTGCTGCAATACTCTGCCCCAGAATGTGCTGCAATACCCTGCCCCAGAATGTGCTGCAATACCCTGCCCCAGAATGTGCTGCAATACCCTGCCCCAGAATGTGCTGCAATGCTTTGCCCCAGAATGTGCTGCAATGCTCTGCCCCAGAATGTGCTGCAATGCTCTGCCCCAGAATGTGCTGCAATACTCTGCCCCAGAATGTGCTGCAATGCTCTGCCCCAGAATGTGCTGCAATACCCTGCCCCAGAATGTGCTGCAATGCCCTGCCCCAGAATGTGCTGCAATGCTCTGCCCCAGAATGTGCTGCAATACCCTGCCCCAGAATGTGCTGCAATACCCTGCCCCAGAATGTGCTGCAATACCCTGCCCTAGAATGTGCTGCAATGTTATGCCCAGAATGTGCTGCAATACCCTGCCCCAGAATGTGCTGCAATACCCTGCCCCAGAATGTGCTGCAATACCCTGCCCCAGAATGTGCTGCAATACCCTGCCCCAGAATGTGCTGCAATGCCCTGCCCCAGAAAGTGCTGCAATACCCTGCCCCAGAATGTGCTGCAAAACCCTGCCCCAGAATGTGCTGCAATACCCTGCCCCAGAATGTGCTGCAATGCTCTGCCCCAGAATGTGCTGCAATGCTCTGCCCCAGAATGTGCTGCAATGCCCTGCCCCAGAATGTGCTGCAATGCTCTGCCCCAGAATGTGCTGCAATACCCTGCCCCAGAATGTGCTGCAATACCCTGCCCCAGAATGTGCTGCAATACCCTGCCCCAGAATGTGCTGCAATACCCTGCCCCAGAATGTGCTGCAATGCCCTGCCCCAGAAAGTGCTGCAATACCCTGCCCCAGAATGTGCTGCAATACCCTGCCCCAGAATGTGCTGCAAAACCCTGCCCCAGAATGTGCTGCAATACCCTGCCCCAGAATGTGCTGCAATGCTCTGCCCCAGAATGTGCTGCAATGCCCTGCCCCAGAATGTGCTGCAATGCTCTGCCCCAGAATGTGCTGCAATGCCCTGCCCCAGAATGTGCTGCAATGCTCTGCCCCAGAATGTGCTGCAATGCTCTGCCCCAGAATGTGCTGCAATACCCTGCCCCAGAATGTGCTGCAATACCCTGCCCCAGAATGTGCTGCAATGCTCTGCCCCAGAATGTGCTGCAATGCCCTGCCCCAGAATGTGCTGCAATGCTCTGCCCCAGAATGTGCTGCAATACCCTGCCCCAGAATGTGCTGCAATGCTCTGCCCCAGAATGTGCTGCAATGCTCTGCCCCAGAATTTGCTGCAATGCTCTGCCCCAGAATGTGCTGCAATGCTCTGCCCCAGAATGTGCTGCAATGCTCTGCCCCAGAATGTGCTGCAATGCTCTGCCCCAGAATGTGCTGCAATGCTCTGCCCCAGAATGTGCTGCAATACTCTGCCCCAGAATGTGCTGCAATACTCTGCCTCAGAATGTGCTGCAATACTCTGTCTCAGAATGTGCTGCAATACTCTGTCTCAGAATGTGCTGCAATACTCTGCCTCAGAATGTGCTGCAATGCTCTGCCCCAGAATGTGCTGCAATGCTCTGCCCCATAATGTGCTGCAATGCTCTGCCCCATAATGTGCTGCAATGCTCTGCCCCATAATGTGTTGCAATGCTCTGCCTCAGAATGTGCTGCAATGCTCTGCCCCAGAATGTGCTGCAATACTCTGCCCCATAACGTGCTGCAATAATCTGCCTCAGAATGTGCTGCAATGTTCTGCCCCAGAATGTGCTGCAATGCTCTGTCCCAGAATGTGCTGCAATACCCTGCCCCAGAATGTGCTGCAATGTTATGCCCAGAATGTGCTGCAATGCTCTGCCCCAGAATGTGCTGCAATACCCTGCCCCAGAATGTGCTGCAATACCCTGCCCCAGAATGTGCTGCAATACCCTGCCCTAGAATGTGCTGCAATGCTCTGCCCCAGAATGTGCTGCAATACCCTGCCCTAGAATGTGCTGCAATGTTATGCCCAGAATGTGCTGCAATGCTCTGCCCCAGAATGTGCTGCAATACCCTGCCCCAGAATGTGCTGCAATACCCTGCCCCAGAATGTGCTGCAATACCCTGCCCTAGAATGTGCTGCAATGTTATGCCCAGAATGTGCTGCAATGCTCTGCCCCAGAATGTGCTGCAATACCCTGCCCCAGAATGTGCTGCAATACCCTGCCCTAGAATGTGCTGCAATAATCTGCCTCAGAATGTGCTGCAATGTTCTGCCCCAGAATGTGCTGCAATGCTCTGTCCCAGAATGTGCTGCAATACCCTGCCCTAGAATGTGCTGCAATGTTATGCCCAGAATGTGCTGCAATGCTCTGTCCCAGAATGTGCTGCAATACCATGCCCCAGAATGTGCTGCAATACCCTGCCCTAGAATGTGCTGCAATGCTCTGCCCCAGAATGTGCTGCAATACCCTGCCCTAGAATGTGCTGCAATGTTCTGCCCCAGAATGTGCTGCAATACCATGCCCCAGAATGTGCTGCAATACCCTGCCCTAGAATGTGCTGCAATGCTCTGCCCCAGAATGTGCTGCAATACCCTGCCCTAGAATGTGCTGCAATGTTATGCCCAGAATGTGCTGCAATGCTCTGCCCCAGAATGTGCTGCAATACCCTGCCCCAGAATGTGCTGCAATACCCTGCCCCAGAATGTGCTGCAATACCCTGCCCCAGAATGTGCTGCAATACCCTGCCCTAGAATGTGCTGCAATGCTCTGCCCCAGAATGTGCTGCAATACCCTGCCCCAGAATGTGCTGCAATACCCTGCCCCAGAATGTGCTGCAATACCCTGCCCCAGAATGTGCTGCAATACCCTGCCCTAGAATGTGCTGCAATGTTATGCCCAGAATGTGCTGCAATACCCAGCTTAGAGCAGAACATGGAAGGAGCAACCGATTTTATATATAGATACATGTAAAAACAATTAGATAGGAGTAGGAACTAATATTTTACAAGGTGAGGCTTTGTGGATTTTTCAAACCCATAATGTAAAACATATTTAGCTGGCTCCTGTGATACAAATGTGCTAAGCGCTGTCTCTATGATGCATATGTCAATAAATATTTATTTATGAAGCAGGGCAATTAACTCACAGCTCTGCCCACTTCCGGTTACACAGAATATTGTTATCCTGTTCAACCTATCAGGATCTGTACACTGTTATTTTGTTTATTGGTAACAAATCATTTTAAATGCAGCAAACATTCTATAAGCTTGTACTCTAGGGGCAGACAGTGCTGTAAATTAGTTTCTTAACAGGGATGTCCCAATACAAAAATAGCATGCTCTAATTCAGTGTTTCTCAACTCCAGTCCTCAAGTTCCTGTAACAGACCAGATTTTTATATCTAAAGCACAGGTGAAATAATCAGGGTAAGACAGGTTTATAACTGTCAGCTGATTAGTTCACCTATGCTCTGATTCAGATATCATGTAAACCAGGTCTGTTAGGGGTACATGCTTTAAAGGGATACTAAACCCAAATATTGTCTTTCATGATTAGGATAGCGCATGCAATGGTTAAGCAACTTTCTCATTTACTCCTTTTATCAATTTTTCTTTGTTCTCTTGGTATCTTTATTTGAAAAAGCAGGAATCTAAGCTTTGGAGCCGGACCATTTTTCGTTCAAAACCCTGGAAGCGCTACCCAGGTGCTGAACCAAAAATGGGCTGGCTGCTAAGCTTAAATTACTGCTTTTCAAATAAAGATACCAAGAGAACGATTAAAATAGGTGTAAATTCGAAAATTTCTTAAAATTGCATGCGCTATCCAAATCATGAAAGAAACATTTTGGGTTTAGTATCCCTTTAATTCATTATCATGTAAGTTTTGCAGTAAAACATATAGCTAATGCCCCGATCAGAAGACACAATTGATTGGTTTACCAGCTCCATCTTGCCTAGGAGCTGCAATGTATATATATATATACAGATCTGCATATAGCATGAGCATGTAACACACACACACACATATACATATATAGATATACAGATCTGCATATAGCATGAGCATGTAACACACACACACACATAAATACATATATATATATATATATACAGATCTGCATATAGCATGAGCATGTAACACACACACACACATATACATATATAGATATACAGATCTGCATATAGCATGAGCATGTAACACACACACACACACACACACACATATACATATATAGATATACAGATCTGCATATAGCATGAGCATGTAACACACACACACACATATACATATATAGATATACAGATCTGCATATAGCATGAGCATGTAACACACACACACACATATACATATATATAAATACATATATATATATATATATATATATATATATATATATATATATACAGATCTGCATATAGCATGAGCATGTAACACACACACACACACACATATACATATATAGATATACAGATCTGCATATAGCATGAGCATGTAACACACACACACATATACATATATATATATATATATATATATACAGATCTGCATATAGCATGAGCATGTAACACACACACACATATACATATATATATACATATATATATATATATATATATATATATATATATACAGATCTGCATATAGCATGAGCATGTAACACACACACACATATATATATATATATATATATATACAGATCTGCATATAGCATGAGCATGTAACACACACACACATATACATATATATATATATATATATATATATATATATATATATATACAGATCTGCATATAGCATGAGCATGTAACACACACACACATATATACATACTATATATAGATATACAGATCTGCATATAGCATGAGCATGTAACACACACATATATACATATAGATATACAGATCTGCATATAGCAAGAGCATGTAACACACATATATACATATAGATATACAGATCTGCATATAGCAAGAGCATGTAACACACACATATATACATATAGATATACAGATCTGCATATAGCAAGAGCATGTAACACACACATATATACATATAGATATACAAATCTGCATATAGCATGAGCATGTAACACACACATATATACATATAGATATACAGATCTGCATATAGCAAGAGCATGTAACACACACATATATACATATAGATATACAGATCTGCATATAGCAAGAGCATGTAACACACACATATATACATATAGATATACAGATCTGCATATAGCATGAGCATGTAACACACACACACACATATACATATATATATATACAGATCTGCATATAGCATGAGCATGTAACACACACACACATATACATATATATATATATATACAGATCTGCATATAGCATGAGCATGTAACACACACATATACATATAGATATATATATATACAGATCTGCATATAGCATGAGCATGTAACACACACACACATATACATATAGATATATATACAGATCTGCATATAGCATGAGCATGTAACACACACACACATATACATATATACAGATCTGCATATAGCATGAGCATGTAACACACACACACATATACATATAGATATATATACAGATCTGCATATAGCATGAGCATGTAACACACACACACACATATACATATATATACAGATCTGCATATAGCATGAGCATGTAACACACACACATATATACATATATATATATATATATATATATATACAGATCTGCATATAGCATGAGCATGTAACACACACACACACACACATATACATATATATATATATATATACAGATCTGCATACAGCATGAGCATGTAACACACACACATATACATATATATAGATAGATAGATAGATAGATAGATAGATAGATAGATAGATATGCAGATCTGCATATAGCATGAGCATGTAACACACACATATATATAGATATATAGATATACAGATCTGCATACAGCATGAGCATGTAACACACACACATATATATATATATATAGATATACATATATATATATTTATATATATATACAGATCTGCATACAGCATGAGCATGTAACACACACACATATATATATATATATATAAATATACACACAGATCTGCATATAGCATTAAACACACACACATATATACATATATATATATAGATAGATAGATAGATAGATAGATAGATAGATAGATAGATAGATAGCATGAACATGTAACACACACACATATATATATATATATATATAGATAGATAGATATACAGATCTGCATATAGCATGAGCATGTAACACGCACACATATATACATATACTGTATATGTGTGTATATATATATATATATATATATATATATATATATATGTATGTAACGGGTAAAGTAAGAAATCCGGGTAATCCTAAAACGGACATTACCCAAGCGGCTGTGGGTAAAGCCTTATGTACTGTAATTCCCCCATGTACACTATATCTTGTGTCTCTGCCTGGGGGGTCAAAGAAGATGCCCCGCCGATCCTCTGGCATCCACCCTAAGTGAACCTTGGGGAATGAGGTTTACAAAGGATGCGAACCCCCCAGGTGGAGGAAAAAAGATAGTGAAGATGGGGGAATTACAGTGCATATATGTTTGATGCGGTGACTCCGCACTCTAAAGGGAATTTATGATCATACATCGGGCTTTACCCACAGTCGCTTGGGTAATGTCCATTTTCCTGAGTAATCCTAGGATTACCCAATATCTGACTTTAACCATTATATATATATATACATATACATACACACACACACATACATACAGTGGGGCATATGTATGAAGGTCTGGCGGACATGATCCGACACTGCGGATCAGGTCCGCCAGACCTCGCTGAATACGGCGAGCAATACGCAATATTCAGCATTGCACCAGCAGCTCACAAGAGCTGCTGGTGCAACGCCGCCCCCTGCAGACTCGCGGCTAATAGGCCGCCAGCAGGGGGTGTCAATCAACCTGATCGTTGATTGACCGGCGGACAGGTTATGGATAGGTTATGGACAGGCGGACAGGTTGCGGACAGGTTATGGAGCAGCGGTCTTTGTGACCGCTGCTTCATAATTGCTGTTTCTGGCGAGCCTGCAGGCTCGCCAGAAACACGGGGCATCAAGCTCCATACGGAGCTTGATAAATATGCCCCAGTATCTCTATTGAAAATTATTCTTTGGCTTCTAAAAATATGTTACAGAGTCCACATGAGTCCTAAGTTTCAAAAACATTTGTCAACATCTTTTGTAGTTAATTCTCGTGACGTATGTGCTGCTTTATCTTTGCCTGAAATAAATTATATTCACATAAAATGAAATGTTAGGGAAAGTGTTATGGAATTATCAGTTTGCGTATATGGTCAAATCATGTCCTTGAAACTCAGGCTTTTCAATGTCATTGCTTTTGATTTTGACGATGACCTGATGCTTGTTCGAGAACTCAGTATTAAAAAGAAACTAGGATAAAAAAGTAATGCTCTATAAAATGGTTAGTTAGACGTAGCTGATTTGTGCGATGCTACTCCTGATTGGCTGACCTGTGTCCGGCTCACCTATGTAGAAGGATCTCACCTATGTATTTAACCCTTTTGCGGCAGTTACACAGTTGTCTTTGGTCAGAAAAGCAAAATGAAATGCTATGTTGAATGCGAATTCTGTTGGTGCTCTACAAATAACTTATAATAATAACAACAATGAGAGAGTGCACTTTTTACATTAGAATATATGTGTTATTAATCTGGATACCTAAACATGAGTTTATTTTCTCTTTCAGCAAACAAATACAATTTGCCCTGATCCAGCTTCACTATAAAGATACACCGTAATCACCTATCTAAACGACAACCTCACTCCAGGGTTAAATGTTGCAGTGTTATGCCAAAATTAGAAATTTTGAAGTAAAACCATTTTATTTAGAGATTTAAAGTGTCAGCCTTTCAGCAACCAGTTGATGATGCACCCACCACTGCTCTCTCTGGAAGCCAAGGGGTTAATTTATATATATAGACAAGTGTGCCCTGCAGCATGAAGAGGTTAACTGTAGACATGACGAGGTTAACAGCAAACAGACGTATCTATGTAGGATCAGGTTTTTTCAGTCACTCGCTACATGACAGAGAGCCCTGTGGCCCTCATTACAGCGGCTCGCTCATGAAAGATTCTTTCAAGGGAACTTGTAACCACAAGACAGAAGCACCTTGGCAGCCTCAGCGTAGATTTGGAAAGCTTTCCCTGCTCCCGCCACAGTTTAAAAATCTTTCCAAGTGCTTTATTTCTCATAAAAAAAGTGTCAATCTAATTAGATAAATCCTTTAAGCGCGTGGCCTGCAGTTCGTCATGGAAATTAACCTCACTGAAGATCAGACTTACTGAAATAAGAAACTCAGTGTTTTGGCATACTACAGTGAAATGGGACACGCGGCCCTCCGTTTTATAAACTAGCCACATTTCATCTCTCCAAAGCCTTAAACACGGCTGCTTCCTAGCGCCCCTCCCCCGTTAGACATCACGGAACCCACCCACAGAGGACTTCAGAATATTATTTAACAAAAAATAAAATTCATTTTGAAGAATATAAATAGCATCTTTTTATGTACACAGTAACTTAGCTCAGTCTAATTACACAAACAGTACAATGAGTGGATTTAAGGCTGTGACACACTGCAAGCGATGCAGCTGCTTCGCACCGCGTCGCATCGCTTCTGAAGTTCAATTATTTCATCTCTGAGTGCTCAGCTACGCGACCTGGCGCAGCAGAGTGCTCAGAGATGAAAAGGCAGGACACACTGAGCGCGCACAGCTGCATCTACACGCTGCGCACCGCTCCGCTTGCAGTGTGTCACAGCCTTAAAGCGACATCAAGATAGAAACGCCCTGTTTCTAACAGTTGTGCTGGTTGATTATGAAGAATACTGCAAGAAAAAGACACATATTTCTGGTTATGTAATACAACTAGTCTTCCTTATATACCTCATTTGTTTGGTTTAGTCTGTTTTTTACTATTTTTTACCATGAATGCCTAACCCTACTCGTGTACCCTGCGCTACAGTTGCACTTACCAAATAAACTATAATGACACCAATAACATCTAAAGAGCATTTTCTTTTATAAATAAGTACAAATGTTTGTTTCTGTGGAAGCTAAATTCTTGTTTCCTATCTACATAGGTAAAACAGAGAGTGTGAGTGAGGGGTGAATGTCTGTTTTATTGCATCTATCACACAAATGATAACAACTGCATTTTGAAACACAGCAAAAATAAGAATTTAAATATTCAAATGTAATATTCAAATATTAAACTCAAATGTTGATTCCCACAGACTTTATTTGAAGTATAAACAGTCTTCATTTAAGCATACCTCCCAACTCTCCCTATTTGAAAGGGACATTCTGAGCTTTGTCCAACTGCAAAACCAAGCACCTCCTATTCACCCTCATACCTGGGAGCACAGAGAGTTACACCAATCAGTATTAAACCTCTTAACCACCATATAGATGTAGACATCATATGCCCCAGGCTTTAAAGGCCATACTGGCATATATATATATATATATATATATATATATATATATATAGCCACGTGCTAAAGATGCTTTTTAGCCCACCGATATGTAGGAAACCAGGGTTGCTACTCAGCAAGTGCAAGAAGCCAGTTGGCTCCTTGCCTCAAATTGCTATACCCCACAGCCAATCAGCGTTGCTTAACAAAGAACATGAATAACTAAAGTAACATTTTGGTCTTTCATATTAAAAAAATAAATCACTAGATAAAGGTTAATGAACATGAGCAATATAATAATATTTTATGTAGATTTTAGCAAAACAAGAAAAAATATATTTAGTTAGCAATATTTGCAAGGTTTTAATATTGCAGAACAGTTCGGAAATGCAACCTTTAAAAATCCTGATAGAATTTATGTTGTTGGTGTTCTTTACTGTGACTAACTATAGGTTGCTCTAAGGCAGTGATTTTTAACCTTTTTTTTGCCATGGCACACTTTTTTACATTAAAAATTCCTGTGGCACACCACCATCCCAAAATGTAAAAAAAAATCACACATTGTAGCCTAATACAGCATATATATATACACATACACACAAACACACACATACTGTATGTATTGTGCTGTTATGCCATGCCTCCTACAAACTACCCCTGCACTGGGAGTAAAAAACAAGCAAAGTTTAAAAAATATGTCACACTGTTGTCAGTCTGCCGTGGCACACCTGAGGATCTCTCACGGCACACTAGTGTGCCACGGCACACTGGTTGAAAAACACTGCTCTAAGGTGATATGTGAGACTCACTGTAGTATTGACCTAAACAGACCTAATCTCAGTATAACTAAAGTAAGCACTCCTAAGGATATATTTAGCAATGTGCAAGGAGACATGATACGAAGTAGCGTATCATGCCCGCTGCACATCGCTGCCCATCGATAAATGCCGACAGCAATGCCGCCCCCTGCAGATTCATGGCCAATCGGCCGCTAGCAGGGGGTGGAAATTAACCCGATCGAATTCGATCGGGTTGATTTCTGTCCGCTGCCTCAGAGCAGGTGGGCAAGTTATGGAGCAGCGGTCTTTAGATTGCACAAGCAGTTCACCAGAGCTGCTCGTGCAATGTTAAATGCCAACAGCGTATGCATTCAGCGATGTCTGTTGGACAGTTTTTTGAAACATCGGCCCCCTAGTCTTTTGCTCCTCTGGGGGTGGGGGGTGACATGTGAGTGTCACTGTAGCATTGCCCTATACACAGACAATTTCAGGATAACTACAGTATGCACTCCTGGTCTCCTGTCCCTTTGGGGGTGACATGTGAGAGTCACTGTAGCATTGCCCTATACACAGACAATCTCAGGATAACTGCAGTGTGCACTCCTGGTCTCCTGTCCCTCTGGGGGTGACATGTGAGACTCACTGTAGCATTGCCCTATACACAGACAATCTTAGTATAACTGCAGTATGTACTCCTGGTCTCCTGTCCCTCTGGGGGTGACATGTGAGACTCACTGTAGCATTGCCCTATATAAAGACAATCTTAGTATAAGTGCAGTATGTATTCCTGGTCTCCTGTCCCTCTGGGGGTGACATGTAAGACTCACTGTAGCATTGCCCTATAAACAGACAATCTCAGGATAACTGCAGTGTGCACTCCTGGTCTCCTGTCCCTCTGGGGGTGACATGTGAGACTCACTGTAGCATTGCCCTATACACAGACAATCTTAGTATAACTGCAGTATGTACTCCTGGTCTCCTGTCCCTCTGGGGGTGACATGTGAGACTCACTGTAGCATTACTCTATACACAGACAATCTAAGTGTAACTGCAGTATGTACTCCTGGTCTCCTGTCCCTCTGGGGGTGACATGTGAGACTCACTGTAGCATTGCCCTATACAAAGACAATCTTAGTATAAGTGCAGTATGTATTCCTGGTCTCCTGTTCCTCTGGGGGTGACATGCGAGACTCACTGTAGCATTGCCCTATACATACAATATCAGGATAACTGCAGTAAGCACTCCTGGTCTCCTGTCCCTCTGGGGGTGACATGTGAAACTCATTGTAGCATTGCCCTATACACAGACAATCTCAGGATAACTGCAGTAAGCACTCCTGGTCTCCTGTCCCTCTGGGGGTGACATGTGAGACTCACTGTAGCATTGCCCTATACACAGACAATATCAGTATAACTGCAGTATGCACTCCTGGTCTCCTGTCCCTCTGGGGGTGACACGTGAGACTCACTGTAGCATTGACCTATTAACAGTATACCGCAGTATGTACTCCTGGTCTCCTGTCCCTCTGGGGGTAACATGTGAGACTCACTGTAGCATTACCCTATACACAGACAATATCAGTATAACTGCAGTATGCACTCCTGGTCTCCTGTCCCTCTGGGGGTGACACGTGAGACTCACTGTAGCATTGCCCTATACACAGACAATCTCAGTATAACTGCAGTATGCACTCCTGGTCTCCTGTCCCTCTGGGAGTGACACGTGAGACTCACTGTAGCATTGCCCTATACACAGACAATCTCAGTATAACTGCAGTATGCACTCCTGGTCTCCTGTACCTCTGGGGGTGACATGTGAGACTCACTGTAGCATTGCCCTATACACAGACAATCTCAGTATAACTAAAGTGTGCACTCCTAAGGGCCGATTTATCAAGGGCAGAATGGCCCATGATGCCCTTGTTTGCGCACAAGCCTTCAGGCTCGCCCGAAACAGCAGTTAAGAAGCAGCTCCTTAACTGGTCCGCCGACTCTGAGGCTGCAGACATCAATCCGCCCGATCCTTTAAGATCGGGATTATTGACACCCCCTGCTAGCAGCTGATTGGCCGAGAATCTGCAGGGGGTGGCATTGCACAAGCAGTTCACCAGAACTGCTTGTGCAATGTTAAATGCCGACAGCGTATGCTGTCAGCCATGATCCGCTGAGTGGATCATGTCCGACAGACATTTGATACATCGGCCCCCTACTTTCTTCCTCCTCTGGGGGTGGGAGTGACATGTGAGGGTCACTATAGCATAGCCCTATACACAGACAATCTCAGGATAACTGCAGTATGCACTCCTGGTCTCCTGTCCCTTTCGAGGTCACATGTGAGACTCACTGTAGCACTGCCCTATACACAAAGAATCTCAGGATAACTGCAGTATGCACTCCTGGTCTCCTGTCCCTCTGGAGGGGGTAATGTGATACTCACTGTAGCACTGTCCTATACACAGGCAATCTTAGTATAACTGGAGTGCACACTTCAAGTCAGCAGTGTTTGCAATTTTATACACAAATACTGCTGCAACACAATGTTTAAGATCTAGATGTGATCTTCAACAAAGAATATAAAGAAAACAAAGTACATTTTATAAGGTGAAAAGTAAGTTGGAATGATTATTTTTTTTAAACTCTATGATCTATCTGCATTGTGCAAGTCTAAATTTGAATTTTGTGTCCCATTTAAGTTAGAGAGCATTCATATCTTACACAAAAGTCTCTTGTTGCCCTTTGTGGATACAGTGCCACATTGCCACTTCACGGAGAGTTTCCACTGCCCTCTAGATTAGTGTTGGTGTGCACTACTTTTGTGAATTAACATGCACAGAGACACATTTGTGCAGTGGTGAAAACCCCCAGGGGCAGAGGTGCATTTGACACTTTCTTTAAGCGTAACAAGGGGCTGCTATACTCGCACCTACTGACACCCTGAATTAGCACCTTGTGCACTCAGGATCAGCTGTTCACAAACTGCTGTATCCAATACTCCTGTCTGAAAATAACTCTCCCTTTAATTCTAACTACATAACAAGTGTACTGACCAAATATTCATGCATTATCCATTAAAACAAAGCAGTAAACTAAATAGTAACTAGTTATTGGGCAACCATCCTGGACCTATTTTACAGTTTTAATTTTTATTTTTAAGCATAAACACCCATCTGCATTACCAAAATACTCAATTATCCATCTTATTTCCTCTACAGGTGCAGACATATTGCAGACACACAGTATTATTATACTTTATTTATAAAGCGCCAACATATTCTGCAGTGCTGTCCATGGGTACAATTCATTTAAATAAAACAATGATATAAAACCGTATAACATTAGTCACGTACTAATATATATGTTACTATAACAAAAAGCATTTCATTATTGCATGAATTTGTATACCTCCCTACAAAGGGTTAAAAAAGAGTTACACTGAGCAGGACATGGCAATAAGCCAATCAGAAGTGACATACGCACATAGCTGCCAATCAGAGTCCTTGTCCTGCTCATGATGGGCTAAGCAACACACCTGCTGTGTGAGCTCCTTAGTGTTTAACCCTTTGGTGTTACGCAGATATTTAGCAAGGGGCATCTGTGCAATAAAAAAAAAAAAATCTAACGGATGAGAGCATTTGATTATTTAATTAACATGTAAAGCAGAAATTAAGAGGATACTGGCTGTTATTGTTAGCTTTTAGAAATAGAGAATTTGATGGTAGATAAGAACCAAAAAGACCCAACAAGTCTTCACATATTGCATGTTACTTTTTCTTAGGATAGCCTTACGTATGTCCCACCAAGTCTACACATATTACATGTTACTTTTCCTTAGGAAAGGCTTACGTATGTCCCATCAAGTCTACACATATTACATGTTACTTTTTCTTAGGATAGCCTTACGTATGTCCCATCAAGTCTACACATATTACATGTTACTTTTTCTTAGGATAGCCTTACGTATGTCCCACCAAGTCTACACATATCACATGTTACTTTTTCTTAGGATAGCCTTACGTATGTCCCACCAAGTCTACACATATTACATGTTACTTTTCCTTAGGATAGCCTTACGTATGTCCCATCAAGTCTACACATATTACTTGTTACTTATTACTTAGGATAGCCTTATGTATGTCTTACCAAGTCTACACACATTACATGTTACTTATTACTTAGGATAGCCTTATGTATGTCCCATCAAGTCTACACATATTACATGTTACTTATTACTTAGGATAGCCTTATGTATGTCCCACCAAGTCTATACATATTACATGTTACTTATTACTTAGGATAGCCTTACATATGTCCCACCAAGTCTATACATATTACATGTTACTTATTACTTAGGATAGCCTTATGTATGTCCCACCAAGTCTACACATATTACATGTTACTTATTACTTAGGATAGCCTTATGTATGTCCCACCAAGTCTACACATATTACATGTTACTTATTACTTAGGATAGCCTTATGTATGTCCCACCAAGTCTACACATATTACATGTTACTTATTACTTAGGATAGCCTTATGTATGCCCCACCAAGTCTACACATATTACATGTTACTTATTACTTAGGATAGCCTTATGTATGTCCCACCAAGTCTACACATATTACATGTTACTTATTACTTAAGATAGCCTTACGTATGTCCCATCAAGTCTACATATATTACATGTTACTTATTACTTAGGATAGCCTTATGTATGTCCCACCAAGTCTACACATATTACATGTTACTTATTACTTAGGATAGCCTTATGTATGTCCCACCAAGTCTACACATATTACATGTTACTTATTACTTAGGATAGCCTTATGTATGTCCCATCAAGTCTACACATATTACGTTACTTATTACTTAGGATAGCCTTATGTATGTCCCACCAAGTCTATACATATTACATGTTACTTATTACTTAGGATAGCCTTACATATGTCCCACCAAGTCTATACATATTACATGTTACTTATTACTTAGGATAGCCTTATGTATGTCCCACCAAGTCTACACATATTACATGTTACTTATTACTTAGGATAGCCTTATGTATGTCCCACCAAGTCTACACATATTACATGTTACTTATTACTTAAGATAGCCTTACGTATGTCCCATCAAGTCTACACATATTACATGTGTTTGCCACCTCAATTGGTTTATTCCATTAAACCATCAACCTTTCTGTAAAAAACTGCTTCCCCACATTTCTCCTAAATCTGCTACCCTCTAAATTAAGATTGTGGCACCTTGTTTTCGGATTTGTTTTTTTGTAGAAAATGCTTTCAGCTTCTACTTTATTAAGTCCCTTCATATATTTGAAGGTTTCTAGCATGTCACCTATTTCCCTTCTCTCCTCTAAACTATACATATTTAGGTCATAGAGTCCTTCTTTTTACAATAGATTATAGACCATGTACCATTTAGTAGCCTTCTTTAGACAGTTTCCAGATTAACTAATGATCTGTACAGTGGCATAAGAACCTTGCTATTTCTGCTACTAATTCCTCTCCCAATAGAACCAAATATCCTACTGGCCTTACTGGCTGCATTGCTGCATTGTGTACCAATTTTTAAATCATGTGAAATAATAGATATAGTTTCAGTGATATTGTTACCAGCTGTTCATTTCTCATATACATTATTTCTGTATAGCAAAAATAAATAAAAATAAAAGTTCTCCCTTATACCAAATGCTACCTAGAGGTAATTAAAATGACCCATAGGGGCCCATTTATCAAGCTCCATATGGAGCTTGAAGGGCCGTGGTTTCTGGCGAGCCTTCAGACTCACCAGAAACACCAGTTATGAAGCAGCGGTCTAAAGACCGTTGCTCCATAAGCTGTCCGCCTGCTCTGAGGAGGCGGACAGAGATTGCGTGAAATCAACCTGATCGAATACGATCGGGTTGAATGACACCCCCTGCTAGCGACTGATTGGCCGTGAATCTGCAGGGGGTGGCGTTGCACCAGCAGTTCACAAGAGCTGCTGGTGCAATGCTAAATGCGGAGAGCGTATTGCTCTCCGCATTCAGCGATGTCTGTCGGACATGATCCGCTGATCGGATCATGTCAGACAGACATTTCATAAATAGGCCCCATAGCATCTACAGAGGGCTATGCAGGAAGTTGTGTAGCCTGTTAACGCCATGAACATAATCACAGTTTAAAGGGACACTGAACCCAAATTTTTTCTTTCGTGATTCAAATAGAGCATGCAATTTTAAGCAACTTTCTAATTTACTCCTATTATCAAAGTTTCTTCATTCTCTTGGTATCTTTATTTGAAATGCAAGAATGTAAGTTTAGATGCCGGCCTATTTTTGGTGAACACACTGTGTTGTTCTTGCTGATTGGTGGATAAATTCACCCACCAATAAACAAGTGCTTTCCATGGTCCTGAACCAAAAACATAGCTTAGATGACCTATTTTTCAAATAAAGAAAGCAAGAGAACAAAGAAAAATTGATAATAGGAGTAAATTAGAAAGTTGCTTAAATTTGCATGCTCTATCTGAATCATGAAAGAAAAAAAATTGGGTTCAGTGTCCCTTTAACATCAAAGTTATGATGTAAAGTTCTTGTTTTGCTGAAAAAGTTATTTGCTATAAATTATCTCCAAAAAGCAACATTATCCTCAAACCATTCCTCCATGGCTGCCCAGAAAGACACCTAAAAATGAAAAAACAAAATACCTCCACATGGTAATCAGAATTTTCTAAATATTTTATGTCAGGTTATTTTACACTAAAGTGTTGTGTAATAAATGGGACTTCAAAACATTAAAGTTACGTTAATGTAGTAAAATATGTTAGGGCAGCAGTGATCGTATTATGAATAATGGCATAAAACCTAAATAAACAGCTTCTTTGGATTTACATAAATGAAGAAACAGGCAAAGCTTAACTGAATCTAACTCCACATAAATGTTTAACTATGCGCAGCAAAAAAAACTATTTGTTTTGCTAATTTTCCCTGAAATTTACCTCTGATACTTTTTTTCTCCACTTCCTCCACAGACATCAGAAACTGATCCTTCTACGTGCTACACAAAAAAGAAATATGAAATTGCATCCCTAAAATTACTCTGGGGTAAACCATATGTGGAGTCCTTGCTCACATGTCCTAGAGGGACACAAGCGCACCTCAGATGAGGCCCAGAGAGGCCAAAACGTAAGTCTTGGGTTTATGCCTTTTTCTCATTCCCAGAATTTCCTGGTATTTTGGGTCTGAGCTGTCTTTTTGGCAGGATCATATTGATATACTACAGGATATTTATCCTATGTAAAAAGCACAATTGTTAAAGAAGACTTACCCTGTGTGGCACGAACAAGCAAGGATTTTTTTCCCAGCCTCTGTCCATTCTCAGTGAGTGTGTCTACATTTTCTTTTCTTTTTTCTGCTACACACTACACAGTGATTGCTTAACTAGTGCAGGTGCAAATTTATATCTATACAAACATGGCCACAAAAAAAAAAGATAAGGAGGGGTATATTCTTGAACTACAAAACACTAACAAATTGACACTTTATATATGTTTAAAATATGTCTTTTGTATGCAGATATTTTAAACAGAGTGCTTGATTACTGATACATAAAAAATGACTTTATTGGGCCCTTAAGCTAGTAGTAGAAACAGGTGACCTAGGTGCAGCACGATACCCTAGGGGCTTCCCCTGTGGTCCCAGTCCTCTCGGCTGGCGCAATAAAGCAATGTACCATTTGTCCCAAGCACAGAAAGCTCAAATCTTCTGTTTTAATCCCATAAACACCTAAACTGTCTTCCTGCACCCATATGACATTTTAACCTACCCTCTCCCCCACAATGCTAATGTAAACGCTTTTGGTGTGGGGGCTAATAAATACTATGTCACCCTTTTTTTTATGTATAGGCTACATATAGTGCCTGTAATAATGCAAGTTGCTAATCACTGATTTAGGCTTGTTAGAGTTCAAAAAATTAATTCTACCTTCATTAAAAAGAGAAAACAAGTCTAACCTTGCAAATTAAAGATATACAGTGACAGGTAATGGCATGTGAACTGCTTTATATCCACTGCAGTGCTGATTATTATTATACATCTATATGCATACATAATGTATATTTATATGTACCAAAAAAAGT
>NC_069506.1:295184302-295199302 GCF_027579735.1 Bombina bombina | reverse complement strand
TATATATACACACACACATACACTTATACTATATATATATACACACACATACACTTATACTATATATATATATACACACACACATACACTTATACTATATATATACACACACACATACACTTATACTATATATATATACACACACACACATACACTTATACTATATATATACACACACACATACACTTATACTATATATATATATATATACACACACACATACACTTATACTATATATATATACACACACACATACACTTATACTATATATATACACACACACACACATACACTTATACTATATATATACACACACACATACACTTATACTATATATATACACACACACATACACTTATACTATATATATACACACACACATACACTTATACTATATATATACACACACACGCACAAACACATACTCACATACATATAAGTATGACTTAAAAATGTATTAGGTTTATTATAAGAATTTGGGTGTATTTTAACTTTCTACACAACACATTCAACAAGTAAATCATGTGTGTTTGTGAGCGTGTTTTGTATGTGTGTGTATATGTGTGTGCTTGTATATGTGTGTTTATGTCTGTTGTGTGTGTGTATGTGTGTATATGTGTTTATGTTTGTTGTGTGTGTATGTGTTGTGTGTGTATGTGTGTTTAGGTCTGTTGTGTGTATATGTGTTGTTTGTGTATGTGTGTTTATGTCTGTTGTGTGTGTATGTGTGTGTGTTTATGTCTGTTGTGTGTGTATGTATGTCTGTTGTGTGTGTATGTATGTCTGTTGTGTGTGTGTGTTTATGTCTGTTGTGTGTGTATGTGTGTGTGTTTATGTCTGTTGTGTGTGTATGTATGTCTGTTGTGTGTGTATGAATGTCTGTTGTGTGTTTATGTATGTCGTGTGTGTGTATAAATTACTGCTGTACTTTTAAGTAAAGTAAAACAAACTAAAATATTCCTCATTCTGTTCCTCTGTGTTCCAGGTACAGGTTTGAGTGATAATACACACATATCTAAAACATATGAGACACAGAGATTTACATCAGGTTACTTATATGTACAAGCATTATTGTTCATATATATATATATATTAACATAAGCAAACACACATATTTCTAAGTGTCCCTATTTCTGCAATGCATTTGTATCGAGTGTGTGTTATTATATAAACAGACAGGTAAATATTTATCACCTGATACACATAAATGTGCAAATACACACAGTATACACATGAGACGCATATAGAAACAATGTACTGTACTCATCACAATAATGCAGGCACAAATGATTAATTATGATAATGCAGACATATTATGGTACAACTAATATATAATATATTGTGTAACCACAGCCAGCTGTAATACACAGTATGGTGCTACAGATGAATATAATAAATGAGGGATCCACATTATACACAGGATGGCACTACAGACAGATATAGTCACATATGAGGGTCCCACAAACACACATAACATACATGATGGTACTGTACACAAGTATAATACACAGTAAGGTACCACATACACACATACTATGCATGATGGTGTTATACACAGGTATAATACTACACACTAAGGTCCCTCAGACAGACATAATTCACTACAAACAGATATAATACACATTAAATAGAGATCTCTATAAGTTAAATTGGCACAAGCAGCATAAAGTTTACAAGCGCTTTTGCTGCCACACACACATATGGCACTGCCCCACGGCCTGTAGCCACTTCACTTTTTGTCCCAGTTGCCCCCTGTAAGTGCCATTGCCCACCCCCTCACTCACACAGTGACCTTCCCTCCCCCGTAGGCAGGTGCCGCCCCCGTCGCCCACCACAGAGGGGCACTTTACAGAGTGGGCATCGTGAGGGGGCACCTACTACCGGGTTAGACGGCACTTACCGGCGTAGCAGAATCGGGATCGGATCTTGGGGGTTTTCTAGTGTTTGGTAAAACTTCACTTTTTTCCAAGATATAAAAAAAACGTGACGAGCAGAGAGCGTCCCCAGTTAGTGCTGTTCTTGTCACCGCCCAGCAGTGAGTGACAGCTCGGCCACCTGCTCCCTGTCCCGGCCACCTCCTGCCTCCCCGGGATCACCCCCACCCACTGGGCAGGCGGCCCTAGCAACACGGGCATAGCTAACTTTATGTGGGTAGCGGGAAGCTGGCACCCCGGGAAGGGAGGACGGTAGCCCAGGGAGGAGAGGAGGTTGGCACCCTGGGAACAGAAGGGAGACTGGAATCCTGCGTAGCGCGAGGATTTAAAGTCAGAAAGGAGAGGGGCGACTTGCACCCCAGTTAATAGAGGAAGGGCTGTCACCCTGAAGAAGAGTTGAGACTGGCACCCCAGTTAATAGAGGAAGGGCTGTCACCCTGAAGAAGAGTTGAGACTGGCACCCCAGATAATAGAGGAAAGGCTGTCACCCAGATGAAGAGTGGAGACTGGCACCCCAGGGAATAGAGTAAAGGCTGTCACCCTGATGAAGAGTGGAGACTGGCACCCCAGGGGATAGAGTAAAGGATGTCACCCTGATGAAGAGTGGAGACTTGCACCCCAGCTAATAGAGGAAATGCTGTCACCCTGGTGAAGAGTGGAGACTTGCACCCCAGATAATAGAGAAAAGGCTGTCACCCTGATGAAGAGTGGAGACTGGCACCCCAGGGAATAGAGTAAAGGCTGTCACCCTGATGAAGAGTGGAGACTGGCACCCCAGGGGATAGAGTAAAGGATGTCACCCTGATGAAGAGTGGAGAATTGCACCCCACTTAATAGAGGAAATGCTGTCACCCTGGTGAAGAGTGGAGACTTGCACCCCAGTTAATAGAGGAAAGGCTGTACCCTGAAGAAGAGTGGAGACTGGCACCCCAGATAATAGAGGAAAGGCTGTCACCCTGAAAAAAAGAGTGGGGACTGGCACCCCAGATAATAGAGGAAAGGCTGTCATCCTGATGAAGAGTGGAGACTGACACCCCAGGGAATAGAGGAAAGGCTGTATCCTGATGAAGAGTAGAGACTGGCACCCCAGATAATATAGGAAAGGCTATCACCTTGAAAAAAAAGAGTGGAGACTGGCACCCCAGGGAATAGAGGAAAGGCTGTCACCCTGAAAAAAAGAGTGGGGACTGGCACCCCAGATAATAGAGGAAAGGCTGTCATCCTGATGAAGAGTGGAGACTGACACCCCAGGGAATAGAGGAAAGGCTGTATCCTGATGAAGAGTAGAGACTGGCACCCCAGATAATATAGGAAAGGCTATCACCTTGAAAAAAAAGAGTGGAGACTGGCACCCCAGATAATCGAGGAAAGGCTGTCATCCTGTCAAAGAGTGAAGACTGGCACCCCAGGGAATAGAGGAAAGGCTGTCACCCTGAAAAAAAGAGTGGAGACTGGCACCCCAGATAATAGAGGAAAGGCTGTCATCCTGAAGAAGAGTGGAGACTGGCACCCCAGATAATAGAGGAAAGGCTGTCACCCTGAAAAAAAGAGTGGGGACTGCCTCCCCAGATAATAGAGGAAAGGCTGTCATCCTGATGAAGAGTAGAGACTGGCACCCCAGATAATAGAGTAAAGGCTGTCACCCTGAAGAAGATTAGAGACTGGCACCCCAGATAATAGAGGAAAGGCTGTCATCCTGATGAAGAGTAAACGCTGGCACCCCAGATAATAGAGGGAAGGCTGTCACCCTGATGAAGAGTTGAGATTGGCACCCCAGATAATAGAGGAAAAGATGTCACCCGGAAGAGTAAAGATTGGCACCCCAGAAAATAGAGGAAAGGCTGTCAACCTGATGAAGAGTTGAGACTGGCACCCCAGATAATAGAGGAAAGGCTGTCACTGTGAAGAAGAGTGTAGACTGGTACCCCAGATAATAGAGGAAAGGCTGCCACCCTGAAGAAGAGTGGAGACTGGCACCCCAGGGAATAAAGGAAAAGGCTGCCACCCTGAACAGTTGAGACTGGCACCCCAGATAGAGGAAAGGCTGCCACCCTGATGAAGAGTTGAGACTGGCACCTCTGATAATAGAGGAAAGGCTGTCACCCTGAAGAAGAGTAGAGACTGGCACCCCAGATAAGAGGAAAGGCTGTCACCCTGAAGAAGAGTGGAGACTAGCACCCCAGATAAGAGAGTAAAGACTTCCACCCTGAAGAAGAGTGGAGACTGGCACCCCAGGGAATAGAGTAAAGGCTTAAAGGCTACCACCCTGAAGAAGAGTTGAGACTGGCACCCCAGATAATAGAGGAAAGGTTGCCAGCCTGAAGAAGAGTTGAGACTGGCATTCCAGGGAATAGAGGAAAGGTTGTCAACCTGAAGAAAAGTGGAGACTGGCACCCTTGTGAACAGGGAAAAGGCAAGCACTCCATGAGAAAAGGTGAACTGGCACCCTGGGATTAAAGGAAGGGCTGTCACCCAGACAGAAGTTGCTAGTACCCCAGGTATCAGAGAGAAGGCTGCCATTCCAGGAGAACAGGGAGAATGGCACCTGCAGGAGGAGTGGGTACACAGTAGGGAGAAGTGGTAGATTGGCACCCCAGGAAGGAGATGGGAGACTGAAGCCACAAGAGGATAGTTGACATTAGTACCCCAGGGAGAACAGGGGAGACCATCACCCCAGGGAGCAGAGGGAGACTGGTAGGGGGGGGGGGGGCAAGCTGAGTTGTGCTGTGAGGGGAAGTGCCTACTAACTTTACTAAATTCACTTGTTTTCCAAACTGCTGTTGATGTATAAGTGCACATGCCTCATATGCTGGGCCCATGCTCATATGCCCCATACCCTGCATATACCCCATACACACTGCACAAATTAAACTGAGTAATCTTAGTTATATATGTCCCATACCATGATCCATATATATCACACAGGACATTCCATTACCTTGATATGATCCTTGCCCATAACATACCCACAACAGTACTAAACAGACATTGACATATCCAGTGTGTCCCAAATCCTATTAGCAAGTTCATAACCTTATCCTGACCTTACAGAGCCATAATGTGCAAAATATACATGTATGTTTGTGTATAGACCATGAACAGTACTATCTGAAATATGCAAATGCTGTACTGAGTTATATCTAACTAACAAACACATAACTATCACTAGATAGATAGATAAATAGATAGATAGATAGATAGACACACAGTTATACACACAGATAAATGTGAACGCAAAATAAATTATAGTACTCACATATATATATATATATATATATATATATATACACACAGATACAGATAAATCAACTTACATAGTTACCACAAACAGCACCAGCACAGCATGAGATATAAGTTGTTACACAGATGATCACAAAGCAGGTAGGTAGGTGGCCAGTGCCAGGTTTGTACAGTAACGATATCATATAAATGCCAGGGAACATCACCAAGCTCAGACTGGCACAATACCCCGTGCCAGGACTAATACAGTAACTTCCCTAGCACAGCGTGTAGTAGGTATCCCGGGCACTAAGTCCACACTAAGTTCCTGGACAGCTCCGAGACCCCCCTGCTCACCTCCAGGTCACCCTACCCAGGCTGCCTCTCCCTAGGGTCCCAGGCTGGCACCGGCTGTGTCAGGTGCCCAGGGCACACGGCTCTCAGTGCTCACCTCCAAGACTAACCGTGACAATGCTTTCTTACCCTCTGCGACCCCCGGCCCCGGCGCCTCTAGGCAGCACACACCAAGCCCCCTTACCTGCACTTGGGCTGCTTTGGGTGACTTTCCAAGTAAAGGGAAATGTGCCTTTCGCACGGAGGCTGCGCGCATGCGCCATGTAACTTACTGATCCTGGGCTTTTTCCTCGCTGCTTTTATTATTGAATTTTCCTATTTCTAACAAGACATTAAATGGCAACTCGCAAAACCCGGAATGGATCGCACAAGGTTCATCGTCACAGAGGCAGCAGCTGTCAAGCAGAACGGAACGAACTGCATCATCCAGCTTAGGACCGGAAAGAAATAGCACTACTAGCTGCAAATCCCGGACAGGATTTTATTATTCCACTAAGCTGTGACCTCTGGGTTATTTTTGGCACCTTGCAATTGATGTCCTTAGTGTGTGGTGAAGACAGTGCCCTGACTTTGGGCAAGGGAGAACCACACTGACAGTGAAAGACAGTCACAACATAAAATGTCACCTGTGTGAATGATGACTTTTGTTCTTCAAATTGACCATATTACTCTAATGGAGGTGGAATGTCTGCTAGTTAGCAATCTTATATCGTTTTGAAAAAGGAACATTTTTCATATATTGCTCATAAGGAGACTGGAACTGCCTGAATATCTCTGTGTATTCCATATTGCACCTCCCAAGATATCACAGCTGGGACATTGCCCTGGCCACAATGTCACTATCTGTATAATGTGTCTAGAGCAAAAATAATTTCCATTGCCAAAGTTTAACTTCCTAGATGCCATAGAGGGCCACAACATATTGCTTTTATATGTATTTCTGACCTTTGGCACTGAAGAAGTTAAAGTGATAGAAAGGTCAAAAATGAAATGTGTATAAGTGCATTTCAATTTGAAACAGAAGCATTTCTGCAATATACTTCCATTAGCAAAAATGCTTCTAGTAAAATGTATTACTGCTTTTCTGCGGCATATGCACATATCCTGTGCATACGTACTTAAAGGGATACTGAACCCACATTTTTTCTTTAATGATTCAGGTAGAGCAGGCAATTTTAAGCAACTTTCTAATTTACTCCTATCTCCTTTTCTTTGTTCTCTTGGTATCTTTATTTGAAAAGGCAGGAATGTAAGCCTTTGAACCAGCCCATTTTTGGTTCAGCACCCTGTGTAGTGCTTGCTGATTGGTGGCTATATTTAGCCACCAATCAGAAAGCGCTACACAGGTGCTGAACCAAAGATGGGCTGGCTTGTAAGCTTACATACCTTTAAGCTCAGAGAGCTGTCTTTGGCATGTACTGATTCTGGGAAGACTTCATTTGTGTCATACAAGGATATGTGCATATGCCGCACAAAAACAGGAATAACTTTTACTAGAAGCATTTTTGCTAATAAAAGTATATTGTAAAATTACTTCTATTTCACATTGAAAGTCACCCATGCACATTTCAGTTTTGCCCTTTTTATCCCTTTAACATCTGTCCTAACCTTTACCCCATCCTTAAAAGGACATGAATCCCCACATTTTTCTTTCACGATTAAAGGGCCATTATACACTCATTTTTTCTTTGTATAAACGTTTTGTAGATGATCTATTTATAAAGCCCATAAAGTTTGTTTTTTTAAAACTGTACTGTATAATTTTGCTTATTTTTAAAGAACATTGCTCTGATTTTCAGACTCCTAACCAAGCCCCAAAGTTTTATTTGAATACCGTCAGATACCTACTCCAGCTTGCTCCTGTTTGTGTAAAGGGTCTTTTCATATGCAAAAGAAGGGGGAGGGGGGAGTGTCTTATTTCCCACTTGCAGTGGGCTTTCCAACTGCCTTTTCAACAGAGCTAAACTGAAAGCCTCTAAGTACGTTTTTAAACCATTTTATACTGGATTTTTATATCAGTATCTGTGCATCTTATTCTTTATAGTAGTGTCTATTACATGCAGTTATATGAAAATGAGTGTATACTGTCCCTTTAAACTTGAGTATACAATTTTAAACAACTTTCCAGTTTACTTCTAGTCTCAAATTTGCTTCATATTCTTGTTATCCTTTGCTGAAGGAGCAGCAATGCACTACTGGGGGGTAGCTGAACAAATCTAGTGAGCCACACTTAAGACAAATGTGTTTCAGCCCCAATTACCAGCGAGATCCCAGTAGTGCATGATGTGTGCGTACTCTTTTCCAACAACAGATACCAAAAAAAAAAGTACATTTAAAAATAGAAGTGAATTTAAAAAGTGTCTTAAAATGACCTGCTCTATCTGATTCATGAGAGTCTAAAGGGATATGAAAGTCAAAATTAAATGTGCAAGAATCAGATAGAGCACGTCATTTTAAGACACTTTTTAAATTCACTTTGAAAAAGAATACGCACATATACTGCACTAATGAGAGCTAGCTGCTGTTTGGTGCCTACACACATTTGTCTCTTGTGATTGGCTAACTAGATGTGTTCAGCTAGCTGCTATTAGTGCCATGCTGTTCCTTCAGCAAAGGATACCACAAGAACAAAGCAAATTTGATAATAAAAGTAAGTTTAAAGGTTGTTAAAAATTGTATGTTCTATCCAAATTATGAAAGATTTCCCTTTAATTTTGACTTTCCTATCCCTTTAACACCTGCTCTCAACCCTAAGTCCTAACCCTCACCCTTAAAGGGACATGAAATCAAAATCTTTTTCTATCATGGTTCAGAAGAGCACACAATGTCAAACAACTTTATAATTGACTTATATTTTTAATGTTGATAAATTCGCTTGGTATCAGTTGTTGCAGGAGTAGCAATGCACTACTGGGAGCTAGCTGAACACATTGAGTGATACAGTGACAAGAGGTATAAATGTGCAGCTAGATCCCAGTAGTGCATTGCTGCTCCTGAGCCTACCTAGGTTTCCTCTTCAAGAAAGGATACTAAGAGAACAAATTAGATTTGATAATAGAAGTAAATTGTAAAGACTGTAGCCTTTACCCCTGATCTATTCCTTTCCCTATCGTAGACCATTGTCTAACATTGCATAACTCTAAGCCTACAACTAACCATAACTATAGCAACTAGCTGTAACACTACCCTTAACTCAAGTACTATCTCTATAACTAACCCTTACTACAACTCTTACAGTAGCCCTATTCCTAATTCTTATACTATTCCTAAAGCTCTCAATAACCCAAACTATAGCTCTAACTGTAACACTAACCCTAGTTCTACTGTCCCTGCTGCAACTAACCCTAACCTTAGTTCTAACTCTAACACTACCCCTAACCCTAGTTCTTATACTGTCCTTACAACTAACCCTAACCTTAGTTCTAGCTCTAACTGTAACACTAACCCTAGTTCTTATACTGTCATTACAACTAACCCTAACCGTTGTTCTAGCTCTAACTGTAACACTATCCCTAACCCTAGTTTTCATACTATCCCTAAAACAAACCCTAGTATTAGATCTAACTATAACTTTACCCTTAACCCTAGTTCTAGCTCTAACTATAACTCTACCACTAAACCTAGCTCTCATACTGTCCATACAACTAACCCCAGTTCTAGCTCTAACTGTAACTCTACCCCTAACCCTAATATTTCTACTGTCCTTACAACTAACCCTAGCTCTCATACTATCTATAAAACTAACCCTAGTTATAGCTCTAACTGTAACTCTACCCCTAACTCTAATATTTCTACTGTCCTTACAACTAACCCTAGCTCTCATACTATCTATAAAACTAACCCTAGTTCTTATACTATCCATAAAACTGACCTTAGTTCTTCTTGTAACTCTATCCCTAACCCTAGCTCTAATCCTATCCATACAACTAACCCTTGTTCTAGCTCTTACTGTAACTCTACAACTTGCAGAATCTCTTATACTATCCCTAAACTAACCCTAGACCTAATTGGAACCATAGCCCTAACTGTAACTGTCACTCTAAAATTATACCTTACCCCAACTTTAGCTCTGTAACACTATCACTAACCCTAGTTCTTATACTATCCCTACAAGTAGCCCTTACCCTTATTGTATCATAGCCATAACTGTAACCCTAACCTTATCCCTAAACATCTAACCATATACTTAACCCTAACTATAGCCCAAGTCCTAGTCCTTATTCCCCAATTGTTACCCTATTTCAAACAATACCCATATCCCTAACCCAAACCTTATCCCTAAATGTAGTCCTAACTGCAATCTTATGCCAAATCCTAACTCATAGCACTAACCCTAAACACTAGACCCTACCCTATGTCTAAATCTAACTCCAACCATAACCACCACAATATCCCCAATCACTTGAAAAGGTGAACGGCAACTCTCCTATATAAGAATGTAAAACAAGTTTGTGTTATATTTAAACCAACCGTTTCTGTTCGAGAAATGTTAATGCACAATCTTGTAGAAATGAAAATGTGGTCAGATACCATGGTACCTTGGGAATTCAGTAATCAGCAGATTATTCAGCTAGTTTATAAAGTGTAGTACAGTCAAAACTAAATATGTTGCAAAATATGATTTTTATGTCATTTAAGTGTTCACTCCAGACATCAAATATAATTTTAATGTTTTTAAGCGCTGTCTGGCAGCAAATCGGTTAGAAATGTAATGACACCATAGGATAAACGTATGAGCACATAATATCAATATTAAAGGGACAGTCTAGTCAAAATGAAACTATTATGATTTAGATAGGGTATGCAATTTTAAACAACTTTCCAATTTACCTTTATCATCAAATTGGCTTTGTTATTTTGGTATTCTTTGTTGAAAGCTAAACCTAGGTAGGCTCATATGCTAATTTCTAAGCCGTTGAACTGCCTCTTATCTCAGTGCATTGAAAGTTTTTTTACAGCTAGACAGCGCTAGTTCACGTGTGCCACATAGATAACATTGTGCTCATTCCCGTGGAGTTATTTATGAGTCAGCACTGATTGGCTAAAATGCAAGTCTGTCAAAAGAACTGAAATAAGGGGGTAATCTGCAGAGGCTTTGATACAAGGTAATCACTGAGGTAAAACGTGCATTAATATAACTGTGTTGGTTATGCAAAACTAGGGAATGGGTAATAAAGGGATTATCTATCTTTTTAAACAATACACATTCTGGAGTAGACTTACCCTTTAATATAAAACACAGATCACTACAGTAGGGCAATTCGCTACATTATTATAAAACTAGTGACGCTTTGAGCAAAATTGGAAAAGACATATGGGCCCCCAATTCATCAGAATTTCTGCTCTTACTTTAGAAGAGCCACCTTCATAAAACCGCTGAGACTATGTATATGATACAATAGACACATGTGATTAGAAACTGTAAGGCACTGAAGTTTCTAGGACTTTTCCCAGAAGTGTATAGAAGCGACAGTAAGACACGGTGATAACGAAGGCAGCATTATGTCTTTTATCTAAAGGAACATAATGGTGCACAAGAGAAAGCTGCGGTGATCTATAGAGCCTTTTCTTAATTCTGGAACATTACAATGTGCTGAACCCTTGCAAAGGGAGTAAACACACAGTTAAATTCAGTTCCAGAGCTGCAAAGCACTACTGAGAGCTAGCTGGTGATGGGTCGCTACATACATATGTCTCCAGTCATTGGCTCACCAGACACGCTCAGCTAGATCCCAATAGTGCATTAGTGCTCTGAAGCTGACTTTAGATATGTGTTTAATACATTTTCAGGGGTTAAATACATTGTTATATACAGCAATAGTACAGTAATACAATGCTCTAACATATTACAGCCTTTTCTTTCTGCAATTGTATGTCCCTTTAACTAATAATATAAATTCATACTATGGGGCCGATTTATCAAACCGGACAAGCGATCCCGACCCGCTTCTCATGCTGTACTTACACAGCAATGACGAAACCAGCTTCCTCCAATCACGGCGTGGCCTCAGGAAATGTTGGCTCTGGGGGGAAGCCGTGATTGGAGGAAGCCAGATTCGTCATTGCTGACGTAAGTACAGAGGATCTGGGGGTGGGGGATCGCTGGTCCGGCTTGGAAGAAAAAGGTAAATATTTTAACAAAACCGCTGCAATGAATGAAAGTGCCCCTGTTTTTAATATTATTTTTTATAAATACATAAACACGTAACCTTTGATTTGCTGTAGTTGTTTTCATTAAACCAGGTTACAATCAGTTTTACTCACACTGAACATTTGATTGTAAAGAAGCCCTTAAAATAAGGTGTTACATTAGATAAATCTAACATTCCAGCACAAAAAGCTGCCAGAAAAGTGTTTTCTGCTCACCCGGAATGCAGATGTTGATTTCTCTTCATGCAAAAGTAATGTAATGGCCTCAGGTCTGTGAAACACCTGCTTCTTATGGTTTTATATTGTATGTGTATTAGTAATGCAGACAGTGGCTCTTCTAATGCAGACCTCCGAACCGTACTGGAAATGGTCTTCAATGATTGGGCGGTCTGCTGCTGCCCCTCCAGCAGCTTCTCCAATCAGGGCAAATGTCTCAGTTCAAATGGACTGCACAGGTTCCGCACTTGACACACCTGATTCTGCTCACCCCACCCACTACATATCTTAGACAAGCCCACAGCGCATCCCTTCTGTTGCTGCACACAAAACACCAGTGGGTTACAGCCCTCAATCTCCCTCACCTCCCTACCCCAGAAGCCTTCAGTAAATGTTTGTGCTAATGCATTGTATTGGCTTAGGCAATAGAGACAAAATTCCCTCTGAATCTGAAAACATTTTTTTCACACAGAAAATCTGATGCATTTTATTAACCTTATTATAGAGATCTGTGTTATTGTTACTAACAAATCGTGAAAAAAGGTATAGAGGGCGCAAAAAAGCTTAAAAACGTAGTCAAATATAGAATCTCTGTCTATTTAGACTATTATATAAAGCAAAGAGTGTGAAGGAAGGAGTTTTACCTGGGGTGATGGAACTCACTTAGGTATAATCAGGAATCTATATAGGTATAAAATTAAGTAAACTAAATATATAAACTCTCTCTACCTAGTTGAACCATTATCTGTATATTGCACATATAAACTTATTTCATATGATTGATGAGGGAAAAAACTTTTTGTATATGGTCAAAAGGGCAATACATATAAAAAGATCTCTTAGTCTGTAACTTTATACCTATTGAAAAAAGGTTTAACCTTTAACCATTAATATATGATACCGTAAATAGCAAATAAAACATACAAAACTATAAGTGAATCAAATATAATTTAATAACAAGCGCTGATATCTCGCTAATAGCCTAAAATATAAACAATTTTAAAAGACAATCTATAGGGACGTCTCCCTTAAAGCTTACAAAAAATATATATACAGTGGGGCAAAAAAGAATTTAGTCAGCCACCAATTGTGCAAGTTCTCCCACTTAAGAAGATGAGAGAGGCCTGTAATTTTCATCATAGGTATACCTCAACTATGAGAGACAAAATGTGGAAACAAATCCAGACAATCACATTGTCTGATTTGGAAAGAATTTATTTGCATATTATGGTGGGAAATAAGTATTTGGTCACCTACAAACGAACAAGATTTCTGGCTCTCACAGACCTGTATCTTCTTCTTTAAGAGGCTTCTCTGTCCTCCACTCATTACCTGTATTAATGGCACATGTTTGAACTTGTTATCAGTATAAAAGACACCTGTCCACAACCTCAAACAGTCACACTCCAAACTCCACTATGGTGAAGACCAAAGAGCTGTCAAAGGACACCAGAAACAAAATTGTAGACCTGCACCAGACTGGGAAGACTGAATCTGCAATAGGCAAGCAGCTTGGTGTGAAGAAATCAACTGTGGGAGCAATAATTAGAAAATGGAAGACATACAAGACCACTGATAATCTCTCTCGATCTGGGGCTCCACGCAAGATCTCACCCCGTGGGGTCAAAATGATCACAAGAACGGTGAGCAAACATCCCAGAACCACATGGGGGGGACCTAGTGAATGACCTGCAGAGAGCTGGGACCAATGTATCAAAGGCTACCATCAGTAACACACTACTCCGCCAGGGACTCAGATCCTGCAGTGCCAGACGTGTCCCCCTGCATAAGCCAGTACATGTCCGGGCCCGTCTGAAGTATGCTAGAGAGCATTTAGATGATCCTGAAGCGGATTGGGAGAATGCTGAGTTGCAACCAAAGAACACCATACCTACTGTGAAGCATGGGGGTGGCGACATCATGTTTTGGGGCTGTTTCTCTGCAAAGGGAATAGGACGACTGATCCGTGTACATGAAAGAATGAATGGGGCCATGTATCGTGAGATTTTGAGTGCAAACCTCCTTCCATCAGCAAGGGCATTGAAGATGAAACGTGGCTGGGTCTTTCAGCATGACATTGATCCCAAATACACCGCCCGGGCAACGGAGTGGCTTCGTAGAAGCATTTCAAGGTCCTGGAGTGGCCTAGCCAGTCTCCAGATCTCAACCCCATAGAAAACCTTTGGAGGGAGTTGAAAGTCTGTGTTGCCCAGCGACAGCCCCAAAACATCACTGCTCTAGAGGAGATCTGCATGCAGGAATGGGCCAACATACCAGCAACAGTGTGTGACAACCTTGTGAAGACTTACAGAAAACGTTTGACCTCTGTCATTGCCAACAAAGAATATATAACAAAGTATTGAGATGAACTTTTGATTTTGACCAAATACTTATTTTCCACCATAATTTGCAAATAAATTATTTCCAAATCAGACAATGTGATTGTCTGAATTTGTTTCCACATTTTGTCTCTCACAGTTGAGGTATACCTATGATGAAAATTACAGGCCTCTCTCATCTTCTTAAGTGGGAGAACTTGCACAATTGGTGGCTGACTAAATACTTTTTTGCCCCACTGTATATATATTAAAAGTCCATATGACCACCTTGAAAAAAGTTAAACCATGAAAAAATCTGTTAATTCTTTGTTAACTTAAAGTGAAGGTAAACTTTGATGAATGAAAGACCGTTTTTAAAAAAAAAATACTATTAAAAACAGGGACACTTTCATTCATCAAAGTTTAGAGAGCAGCCGTTCTGATTAAAAACTTACCTTTGTTTGTTTCAAAGCCATAGCAGCTTCCCCCACCTGGAGATCCTCTCTTCACACATCATCAATGACTAATCCAGCTTCATCCAATCACGGCATGGCCTCAGGCAATGACTACCCTGGGGGGAAACCCGTGATTGGAGGAAGCTGGATTAGTCATTGATGACGTGTGATGAGAGGATCTCCGGGTGGGGAAGCTGCTCTAGCTGTCAAAAAAACGAAGGTAATTTTTTAATCAAAACGTCCGTTTTCTAAACTTTGATGAATGAAAGTGCCGTGTTTTTAATAGTATTTTTAAAAAACAGCTTTCATTCATCAAAGTTTACCTTCACTTTAAGCTCTGTAGTGAAAGCGCCA